>NC_052350.1:28871999-29116179 GCF_009727055.1 Benincasa hispida
AAAACATTTTTCATTTTAACCATCGGTTACCATAACCAACGCTGCCACTAAACCCACGTCCGAACGTGGAAACATGATTAATTATCATATAATTAATTTAATTAATATAATCATATTATATTTATATCCTATTAGTTTGATATCACAATATCTACTATAGTATTTTCTCCTCTATGATATATAATCAACATATGGGACCCGTCTCATCTCCTCAACCTCTTGAGGCGTCTTAGGACACATGTCCTTAGACAAAGTGATTCCATGCCTGAACGGCAGTAGGCCCCTCTTGGAGTTCTGCATCGAGTACTTGAGCAACATCTTGTCAATGTACGATGCCTGAGACAGTGCTAGCACTTTGTTCTTATGATCCCGAAAGATCTGTATACCTAAAACAAACTGAGCCTCTCCCAAATCTTTCATTTGAAATTGGGTCACTAGCTAGTTCTTAACTGCAGTCACTAGTCCTACATCATTCCCAATGAGTAGGATGTCGTCTACATACAACACTAAGAAAATTACTGAAGCGTTGATGATCTTCTTATAAACACAAGGTTCATCAATGTTTTGGTCAAATCCATACGACTTGATCGCAGTATCAAACCGTTTGTTCCAAGATCAAGACGCCTATTTCAGTCCATAAATGGACCGATTCAATTTGCAAATCTTTTGCTCTTGACTTTCGACTATGAATCCCTCGGGCTGCACCACATAAATGGTCTCCTCAAGATTGCCATTCAGAAAGACTGTCTTGACGTCCATTTGCCATATCTCATAATTATAATAAGCTGCAATGGACAGGAGGATGCGAATCGACTTTAACGTGGCAACAGGCAAGAAAGTCTCCTCATAGTCAACTCCCTCTACCTAGGTACAACCCTTTGCCACAAGTCGAGCCTTGAAGGTCTGTACCATCCCATCAGCACCCTATTTGCGCTTGTAGATCCATTTACAACCTATAGGGTGAGCCCCATCAGGCTGATCTACAAAATCCCATACTGACTTGAAGTACATTGACTCCATCTCAAGATCCATGGCCTTGACTCATTCATCCCGGTCAACATCCTCCATTGCCTTCTTATAAGACAACGGATCCTCAACGTCGCCGTCTACTACCATAGCAAGGATTTTCGTGAAACCCAGATAGCGAACGGGTGGGTTCGCAACCCTCCCACTATGTCAAGGTTCCCTCAACTCTTGAGGTGGAACCAACCTATTGGATGAACTCCCATCAACAACTCTTGTTGATGTAGCAAGCTCTTCAACAACTCTTGTTGAAGTTTCAGTAGTTTCATTGGAAAGTTCACGTAACACGACTTTGCTTTGTGGACTGTGCTCCCTTATATGATCCTCCTCAAGGAAAGTAGCGTTTGTTGAAACAAACACCCTATTTTTCGTCAGATCATAAAAATAACCCCCTCGTGTACCTTTGGGGTAGCCTACAAAGAGGCACGACCTCGACCGTGGTTCCAACTTCTTGGGATTAGCTTCAAGCACATGTGCAGGGCAACCCCAAATGCGAAAGTGACGTAAACTAGCTTTACGCCTATTCCACAACTCCAGAGGTGTTCTTGCAACACTCTTGGAGAGAACACAGTTGAGTATGTACACTGCAGTCTCCACTATGAAACCCCAAAACGAGTCCGAGGAAGCGTAACTTATCATCGAGCGAACCATGTCTAACAAGGTCCTATTTCTCCTCTCCGCTACACCATTTTGCTGAGGTGTACCCGACGCTGAGAGTTGGGAAACGATTCCATGTTCTATCAAATAGTCCTGGAATGCCAAGTTCAAAAACTTTCCACCCCGATCCGATCGAAGTGTTTTAATCTGTCTATCCAATGTATTTTCAACTTCAGCCTTGAACTCTTTGAACTTTTCAAAGGATTCAGACTTCCGTTGCATAAGATAAACATACTCGTACCTGGAGTAATCATCAGTAAAACTGATAAAATACTCATAGCAACCTCGGGCTCACACATTCATAAGACCACAAAGGTCAGAATGTACTAATTCAAGAGGCTCCTTGGCTCTAGAACCTTTTCCAGTAAAAGGTCGTTTAGTATCTTACCCTCAAGGCAAGATTCGGACACAGGTAAAGAATTTTCTTCTAACTCACTTAGAAGTCCATTCTTCACCAATCTCTCAATCCTATTAAGATTGATGTGCCCTAAACATAGATGCCAAAGTTGGGCATTTTCTTTTGGAGAAATTCGTTGACGTTTTGATTGAGTTACGGTAGTTTTGAACATTTCAGTATTATGGAGGAAATTCATGGCTAATAGCCTTAGCACATATAAATTCAATTCCAGATTCGTAGTGCAAATAAAAACACCATCTTTATGAATAAATGCTTTATTCAAATCAAAAGAGACAGTATATTTATATTGCAATAAACACTTTACAGAAATAAGGTTCCTTTTTAGTTCAGGAACAATATATACATCATTTAAAACAAGAAACCTATTCTGTAAAGCTAACTGGAGTCCTCCCACTGCCACAGCTGAGACGATGTGCCCGGTGCCTACTCGCATCGTCACCTCACCAGCCTCCAGCTGTCGTCAAGATCTAATCCCCTGAAAAGAAGAACAAACATGGTTAGTGGCGCCTGAATCAATTATCCAGGCAGAATCATCATTCTCCACTAAACAAGTTTCAAACACAAGTAAATCACATTTACATTTATCGGCCTTGTCGCTTTCTCTCTCTTTCCAGACCCGAGGGACAGTTCCTCTTCCAGTGTCCATCTTGGTTGCATGGAGAAACAGTTTCGCTTTTAGGCAACTTATGGACGCCTCCTTTTTGTAGCGACAGCGGTGGGATTAGCAGGGCCCTTCTCTTCCCCTTACCACCCTTCTTCTTCTTTTCCCCTTTGCAGAGTTAGAAGCAGAAGGTGCAAAACTTCGTTCCTAGGTTGAACCCTATGCGAAACTCTTGGAGATGAAGCAACATTTGCCTTCACCCTTCTGCCTTTCCTTAGCTTTTTCAGTAAAGATTGGTATAATCTGCAACTTCGTTGAGGAGAGTTTGTAAAGGTTATATCTTCACTTTGTAGAATCACATTAACCTTAACAAAAGTGCACATGTTTTGAAACAGGTTCTAGAGGTGCTCCGGCAAGAATGCATTGGATTATATGATGTAACTGGCTGCCACTCATTCAATGGTAGAAGCCCCATTCAACTACTGCCCATTAAAGTGGATACCGATCAATGTTTAGTACTTGTTCACGAACAGACTGCCTTCTTGTATTTTGGAGTTGAATATATATTTAAGAGCCTCATGTATAAGTTGTTCAGATGGTTGTCCAAACATCCCTTGCACGGACTCCATGATCTCATGCACTGAGACCATAGGCTCATGTTTCTTCGCCAAGACTTCATAAAGACTTGCCAAAATGTAGGTCGGGCCTTCTCATTCGCCCTTGTCCATCGCTCGTATGCCTCCCAAACATTTCGAGCGGCATTTGGAGTTGGAATAGGAGGACAAGCCTCCGTGAGAGCGAACATGAGATCCTCGATGATTAGGATCGTCGTGATCATGTGATTCCATGTTGTTAAATTATCACTAGTAAGTTTTTCGGCGCTTAACAACAATAACGTGGTTGTTGCCATTTGAAAATGTTGCCGAAAATACGAACAAAACTTTATTAGATTTTGTTAAACCACTTTTAAATCAATCAGTTTTGCAAAATAGTTCCAAGTACCCTAAGTTATAAACTTCTATTTTGCAATGGTGCCTCAGTGAGGCAGGACAAACACCACCGGTGGGGTGATTAGTTGCCCCTTCGCTGGGATGAGACATTCTCAACCATTAGGCAGAACCAACTCTTAGAACTGAACCTAACATCCACCATTTTCCGGTCCAGAATCGTTAACCTTTAACTATTTTGCGTAAATGTAACCCCTCTCTTTCGGTGCCAGAGTCCTGCCCTAATGCGCTTGCCATAGGGAAAAGACAAATTAGGACAAGAGACTAAGTTACCTTATCCTCTTACAGGAGATCAAATAAAAAAACGCGCAAAACTGCCATCCTTTAGGGGGACACTCCCAGGGTGCCTCGAGGCGATGTGCAGTAACTTTATTCAACCTAACGAGGGAGACCAAGGGATATGTTGTCGCACTTCCCGCTCCCACTTACTATAAACATTCTCTCCATCCACCTTGATATTGACCTACCCAAACACCATCCGTTAGGGGGACACGCCAAAGGTGCCGCGAGGCCGAGGATAGATCTCACGGTGTGGACTATTTAGGAGAAAAGTGAAAAGTTTAAGTGAAGCATCTCATGCCCCAAGTACCTTCCACTGAATGTTCTACCTAGGGGTTCATTAACCTAGACAATCCGGCTACTAATTTTAGTCTAAGCCGTCTTTTTAAACTCAGATCATAAACAACATTTGTCTATGAAAATGAACAAGTTTAAGTAGTCACATTTAAACACTTTAACAGACTGTCCTTAACTTGCATGCATGCATCAAATCTATCTAATTTACCTTTCCAGGTAAGTTCCCAGGTAGGGATGTTACGTTTTCGTCAACTTAAATACCCCAGCCTAGACAGAACCCGCCTTAGACAAAAGGTCCCTTATAGATAGATTTGTTACACTTTAACCTTTTATTAGCCAATTTAATCCTATTAAACTGATTAAAAGATTAAAGCCTTAGGGTTGCTAATTGTATTAGAACCGTAATCTTAGGTCTATGTGATCCAAGTTTTAAACACTTTAAAACCATGAATTAAACCTAAATGAGCAAGCATGTCTTTCTTATTTCTTTTAGTTCTAATTTCTCTTTTAACTTTTAAAAAGAAACAACTAAAAAACATTGTGCATAACGAGGCATTTATAACATTTATAAAGTAACCTATGTGTCATGCTTCATGCAATGTCCGGTCATTACTATATATAACTTTTATATATATAACGCGTAACAACCAAGCAAACATGTTATCATTCACCCTTATACTATAACAATTACAATATAAAGATGATGCATGTTAATGCTTTTTATGCATGCATAAATATAACTCTTATGATAAATATAAAGGGAAGCTAGTCCACAATTTATTGAGCCCTTCGAGGTCTTAAAGCAGATTGGCCCTGTAGCTTATCGGTTGGCATTGCCACCGTTTCTCTCTTCAGTTCACAATGTTTTTCATGTCTCATTGTTGAGGAAGTATGTGGCAGTTCCGTCCCGTGTGGTGGACTTTGAACCGTTACAGTTGAATGAAAACTTAAGTTATGAAAAGAAGTCGATTCAAATTCTCGCTGAGGAGGTGAAAACTTTACGCAACAAGGAGATAGTACTTGTGAAAGTTTTGTGGTAGAACCACCAGTTTGATGAGGCTACATGGGAGAGAGAGGATGAGATGAGAGCCCAATATCCAGAGCTTTTTCAAGAATAAACTTTCGAGGATGAAAGTTTGAGGGAAGAATGTGACATCCCAAATTTTTGTGTAATTTAAACTTAGTTATTTTGGAATATTTGAGGATTATTTTGGATTTTGTGTAATTTAAACTCAGTTATTTTGGATTTTTTAAGGTTAAATTGGATTATTGTGAAAGGATAATTCAATTTTATTTTTGGTCAGAGACGAATTTTGGAATTTAAATTTAATTAAGAGAAATTTGATATTTACGTCAAATTGTTTAATTTTTAATTTAATTTGAGAAAATTGAATTAAAATTGAGAGTTTTGGATTTTTTTTAGATTTTTGGAGAAGATATTCAGAAGTAAATCAATTTATTGAGATATTGGATTTGAAATTCTTTTTTTCCAAAAGGATTTGGGATTTTAAAATCCAATAAGGATTTGGATATCTGGATTTTGGAGAAGAAAAGGAAAGATGTTTGAGTTGTTACTGAAAAATTGTTGTGTCAAAGGTAGTCGTCCATCGATTCCAAGCGTTGCCTCTCCATGTTCGTTTAGCCGTCTCTTCAACGCAGCCGCCACTGTTCGTTATTCTGACGAAGCCGACAGTGTTCGTCCGTCTGCCTCCTCAGCGCGCCGCTTCTTCCAGATGCCGCCACCATCGCCGCCCAGCTCCGTCCATTGCCAGCCTTGCAGTCGCGCCGTCCGTTTCATCCTTGTAGCCTTGCAGTCGCTCTCCTTCCACCTCCGTCGAAGTTTCGCTGCCAGATCCGACCCAGCCTCTAACCTCAGTCGCCAGCGCCGCCTGTCGCCGCCCCTTTTTCAAATCCAGCAGCCGCCGCCATTCAAGTTCTCTGTCGTCGCCCTTTTGGGTTATTTCGTCGATATCTTGAAATTTGCATAAGAATTGAGTTTTGGATTTTTCTTTCAAGAGTTTGGTTACCATTTGGTTTTAGGTTAAAAATATCAATCTCTCTTACGTTTGGACTCTAGATTTTAGATTTGAAAGATTTTGGGACCTTGCTCATCAGGAAAGAAACCAATTTTCAGTCCAAAATTGTTAAAGTTTTGTTGGCCAACAGAATTGAATTTTGGAATTAATTTTGGACCAAGCCACATTTTTCAGGAGGTTAAATTTGGGGACATTTTGACCAATTTTGTTAATTGAGTTTAGACCCCAAATGATTAATTAATTTTACATTCATTATTCTAGGCTCGGTATTGCCCATATAATGAAAGCAGATCTTGGTCCATAGACTCCCTTCAACCTGTCTGATGCTTCTTCGGCCAAATACAATATACAAGTGGGATCTGCACTATGAGCAAGTTATGTGAAAAACCGCTTCTTTTTTCCAGTTACGCAACAACTTGGGCGAAATGGGGTTCTACCGGGAAACCATGGATTTTTTAATTTTCGTCATTGGTTACTAGTCAAGCCACTGGAATGGAATGAGATAAGAATCTCTGGAGATCTTTCCTCTCCATTTACTTGTAACAGGCTTTCCCTCTATAGAAGACTTCTTCAGAATGGCATAATTGTCTGATTTATTTGGCTTTCCCTCTATAGAAGACTTCTTCAGAATGGCATAATTGTCTGATTTATTCCTCGATCTTCAAAGAAGACTGACTTCTCCTACTCCTCCTTCTCCTTTAGGATAGGATCGTCGTTGGTCCTTCCTTCTTTCACTAATGATCTAATGAGATCACCATTTTCTATTCGTTCGCCCTAAAAGCAGGAAAGGTTCAAATACACCCTAATAAGGAAAGGAGCGAAGCAACTCAACCAATAGGGAGAGAAGCGAAGCAACTCGACCGATAAGGAGAGGGTCAATGTAATTGAGTAGAGATCGATCGATCAGGAGAGGGTAAGGTGCTTTATTTATATAGGCGAACAGGACAAAAAGGAAATGGAGTGACTACCTAAATTGGGGTTCTATGAAAAGTGAACAGCTGAGCAGAAGATATCTAACTCAAAATCTCATTTATTAGGTGGATGTGATCTACTCTTTCGAGAGCTAATATTTATTAACCGATCGAAACAAAGAGACAATAAATGGAATGTCTACCTACGATTATCTAAACTGCAAGAATAGTGCTACTAAGCTTTGAAAGGTACCTCCACATTGATTGACTAAAGCTTATCTAACGACCCTCTCCCGAGTGAATGCAATCTATACTTGATTCTACTCTTCTATATGAGTAGAATTCACTTGAGTGATTCTTCCTTTAAGTTGATGGACCGAGAAGCTTCTCCCTATCAGTGATAATAAGGTATCATAGCACAACTTTTAACTACTAAAGATAGAAAGAAGTGATATTGTGCTAACAAAGCTAAATGTTGGAGGATTGAATGAACACCAGGATTGAACTACCTCTTATGGGTGTATATACTCCTTTGTAGCTACAACTTACCATTAGCTGTGGGGATAGGATAACCATACTTAACGTGGGAATAAAGCTCATCTCTTTCAAATCTTCGACTTACGGCTCTTCATCAGAACTCACTGCCCAAAATCTTAGGTCTGACAATGGGCCTTGGTTGCTAAATTAAATTGTGGTTTATGTTATAAGGTTGATTCAAGTCTTACAAAAATTTTTAAGGAAATTATTTTCATAGACTATTTTTGTGACCAAATTTTGAGATAAGTAATCTTACTACTGAAACTGCCTTTGTGTCAGGCGATGAATTTAAGAATGATTATGAGGATTCTAAGACTGTTTGCATTGAGATGCATAAGGATAAATGAGTTGATCTTAATTGTGTTTTGAAGCATGTTTTGAGTACAAGCATGAATTAAGTTATTTTGTTTATATGATTTGCTAGATGAACATTGAACATGATGTTATGACTTTGCATGTTTGTAAGACTATGTTTTATGATGTATGTTATGTTTATGATAGTGATAGTTACCCCTACCTATAAGTAGATATTCACCAGAGGTGGTGATCTCCTTCAGAATTTCACCATATGTTTGTGTTTCCTTCGGGATTCACCAGAGGTTTGTTTTTCCTTCAGGATTCACCAAAAGTGATGATCTCCTTTGAAACTTCACCAGAGGTCTGTGGATACATCTCACTTACAGTAGGACGAATTCAACTATTCACTAGAGTCATCCTATGGAAAGTAGAGGTTATGAACATCCCACTAAAGAGTAGAATCTAGATGATATAGATACTTAACCTGACCCCGATAATGGGGTTACTTAGTGAATATTTTATATTCATTCTTTCTTATGTTTATTTTTTAAGTAAGTTGTAAGAACATGTCGACGGATGACAAGCGAAATCCATGATCAAACTGCTAAGACCAATCTAACGCTCCCGCTCATTTTTTTTATGTTTTTATAATTTTAAACTTAATCAGCGGTTGAATTTAGAAAATCTTCAGTTTTTGCATTTTGGATGCTTAGATGATGTTTTCTAGTAATATTTTAATTTATTTCTATTTTTTTAAAATGATGTTAAATGAATTTCAATCATTTATTTTTAATAAAGAGTTTAGTTAGTTTTTGCCAAAATGTGGAGATTTATGCATACATGTAGTAACAACCTAGTATAAATCCTAGAGAATTCGTTACAACAGAGATACCATCTTATCGATTGATGAGGAGGGAACCTGCCCACCAATCCCAAAGAAAGTTTTAACATGATGAGACATTCATTCGCACGAAACATGATTGAAAGGACGTTTGGAATGTTAAAAGGTCAATGGACTATACTTCAAGACAAATCATACTACCCAATAGACATGAATTGCAAGACAATACATGCATTTTGTCTCTTGCATAACTTGATAATTCGAGAAATGGGGCCAGATTCGACATTCAAGGAAGGGAAAGGAAGTCAAAACGAACCAATATTGGGAAACGTAGATATGGTATTCTACAAATGAGTGGACCCAATGGAGGGATTATGATTTTAAAAGTACTTTACAGTCTAGGAAATTATGATTTATATATGATGATTTTTTTATTTACAAAGTACTTTAAAATTTAGAAAATTATTATTTGTGGGATAATTTTTTTATTTAGAAAGTACTTTAAAATTTAGGAAATTACGATTTATATCATATGATTATTTAGTATGATGTAGATTACACTCAAACCCACCCCAATCCTAACAATGCAATCCAAACACATTGATCAATAACACAACAAATCCAATCCTGCACTCCAAACACCGTTATCTGATTTCCAATAATACTGATTACATCTCAAGAAACCACATCGTAGTTTGATTCCGAATAATCCTGATCACATTTTGATCCCCTAAACGGCCCTTAAGAATTAAATTTAGAGAGATGAAATAAAGATATGATAGAGAAAAAGGCCAAGGCACGAAAACACGGCAGTAAACTCATTTCTTCTTCCCAGCCTTGGCAGCGTCTGAGGCCTTTGTCTGTTAAACGAAAAGGGGAAATTGCAACCAATATTAAACTCAAACAAGAAAAGGAAGGGTTCACTCACGTTCTTTACTCCACGTATCTTCTTGGCTCTGTTCTTCCTCTCCTTCATTTGCTTCCTTGATTTTTCGACTTTAGTGTCAAGTCCATTCTGTAAAGAAGATAACACTTGATTTCAGAAATAACCCAACTCTTTTGCATCCATACAGAAAAAATATTTTGAAAAATAGTGAACCAAAATTGCAAAAGATATAATGATTCATGGCCTTTAATCAAATGACTCTTATAAAGTGTAAACAGCCTGCAACAGCAAATTGAAGTCCCTCAAATATTTCAGACAAAGAAACCTGCATCTCATACATGATATTTTCCCACATTACTCCTTTTGATACATTCAAGTGAAACCCAAAAGTCCACCCCTACCCCCGTTTTGCTTAGTTTCTATAGGGTTCTATCTTCGTTTTTTTTTCTCCAAATCAAATGATGCAATATTCCTCAATTCATAAAAGAATTATCAATTTTTGCCTTGTTACTTCATTCTTTACACAAGTCCTCCATATGAACCAATTGCATCCTAATATCCCCACCACCACCCCCCAGCCCTTCATTTATTTGTCCCCTGCCAAATCAGAAATCGGAACTCAACATGGGTAGCACGCATGTTCGACACACACTGCTCAAAGCAGTGTTTTTTTTCTCATTTCAACTCCGCTTTTCTATGCTCTAATTGGAAACTTTTAGAGTAATCATCTATTGGTGTGGGATTCGATCTTATTTCATTCATCAATGAAATGCTTCTATTTCCAAAAAAAAGTATTGAATCCATTAGTTAACAACAGTACTGATTAGAATACTTCATCAAATATAATGTGTGCAGGCAAAAGCCTACAATGGAACAAAAGAGAAAAGTGGTGTAAATAACGCATTCACCCATCAGAGGATAAACATGAATGAAGGATCAATAACAGGATTCTTTCCTTTATGTACAAAATCAATTCATAACATTGTAAAGATCTACCAAATCACAACTCACAAGATGGAAATATAAAATATTAGTAAGGAAAAGAAATTGCCATGATTAGCCTGTACTTGGGCTCATATTTTTTGGCATTTTCAACAGAATCATAAATCAAAATGGACCCAGTTGATTTTCCACCTCCAAAGTGAGTTCCGAACTTAAAGACCACAATTGCACTTGCATCCTTCACATCATATATTCTTGCTAACTTTTCCTTCAGTTCTGCCTTCAAGTCAAAAAGACGAAAGTGAGATCACACGAGCGGACAATTTAACATGAAACCAGACTCGAAACTCAAAACCATTTAACTCAACAATGTATCTGTTGCTTGGCATAAAACGTTAAAGAAAGCAAAAAAATCTAATTATGAACTGTAATAAATTTGGCTGTAAGACAAATTGCTGGATTTATTCACTATGAAAGCAATCCACAAGCTGCACTGCAATTATGCTAAAGCAGAAGCACAATAACTACTGTAAGTAAAATCGACTTACCTTAGAGACGTTTGATCTTCCTGGGTGAAGAACATCAATGATCTGCATCAAACCAGAAAACGAACAGTAAGAACTTGCCTACAAATTGGAAGTATTGGACTGTATAGTCACGGTGTTGTGGCTTTAAGAGTAGAACTCAATGGAAATTGTTTATAGTTCAATAGATAGCAGCACAAAAAGCACTTATGGCAATATCACATTGGAAATATAAGTTTCACGAGAAAGGTTTAGATGACCAAGCAAATCATGCAGCAAACAGTTAGATGATACTAACTAGCAATGAAGCATTAGAAGTTGTATATGATACCTAGAGAGCAGTAGTCTCAGCCACAATCCTACGCAATCCATATAGTACATCTGAAAATGTTGATAATTCGCTGGTTGATAACCTCAAGTGTGACTTCCTCTCTCTGATCTCTCTCCACATGTATAAGAGTGATTAAAAGGAATTTCCTAAGAGTTACAATTCTTTGTTTGTCCTTTTTCCGACTTCCATAGTTGTTGTTTTTCATATCCATTTCAACCACATCCTTCAAGCACAAAAAGTGCTTGCTTATTATTTTACTACAAGATCAAATGCCTCGAATAGAAACTTCAAGCTGCTCGATCTTCTTAGCTAAATCATGCTTCCCACAGTTCTTCAATCCATCTGTAACCATATCAAAGCACCTTGAAATTGGAGGTAAACCAAATTCAGCCATTTCCATCAAGTAATTAGCAGCATCAACAAATCTCCCTCCACGTCCACACATTGTTATCAACATTGTGTACACCGGCCGATTTGGCGGATGCCCCTTACGTTTCATATCACTGAAAAAGCAAAATGCATCATCAAACTGACTCCTTTTACACATTCCTTTAAGTATTGGTCCGTAAAGACTTGGAAACGGTATATGTCCATCCTCAATACAGCAATGCAAAAGCCTGAATGCTTCATCAATCCTACCTACTTTTGAAGTTGCTGGAATCAAAATCTTGTAAGTATTTATATCAGGACAAAGCCCCAACTTGCACACCTCGTGAAAAATATTAATGCAAAAATCAACTTCTCCAGAGTTGCATATAACATCAATCAAAGAATTAAAAGTCCCTATATCAGGCACAGATCCTTCTTTAGTCATTTTTCTAACCATATCCTTAGCAGATTCAAAATACCCTGCATTCAGCAATCCTTCTACCAAAAGATCACGACCTCGCAAAGGAGGATTGAACCCCTTCTGGCTCATTTCCTCCAAGAACTCCTGAGCTTCCCTCATCTTTCCCGCAGAGCACCATCCAGTTACAAGAGTTCCATAAGTCTTTTTATCAGGAGTTACCCCTTTTCTAATCATCCTCCTAATCAACGCATAAGCTCCATGAAACATCTTAACCTCACAAAGCGCAAAAAGTAGCGCATTATACACCTCAACTGTTTGTGGACAATCAATAGATTTAGAACATTGATTGAATATGGTAACCGCATTATCGACGAGGCCCTGCTTACCATACTCTTGAATTATGAACGATATCGTTTCCGGTGAAATTTTCAGATTCTGCATCTTCATCTGTTGAAGAACTTTCCACATCGTGGCATACTTCTTGGTCCGAGCTAGGGTTTTGACGAGCTCTTCGAATTCAAGGGTAGTGGGTTGGTAAGAGGGGTTGTGAGTGCAAGCCCAGTTGAAGAAACGGAAAGACTCAGTACCAGAGTTGGAGCAAGCACGAAGGACTCTGAAAACAAGCTCAGAATTGAGGTAGGAGATTCGGAGCTTGTTGAGAGTGCGCTCCATGTAGAAGTCTCGGCGGACAATGTGGGAGATATGGTGGATCGCGGCAAAATAGTCATCTTTGGAAGGGGCAACGGAACCATTCCAAGAAGAATTTGAGGTACTGAAATGGCGGATGAGACAAATGTACTTGGAGACGTTTGGTCTTCCTGGGTGAAGAACATCAATAATCTGCATCAAACCGGAGAAGGAACAGTAAGAACTAAAGCTAAAAATTGGTAGTATTGGACTCTATAGTCATGGTGTTGTGGCTTTAAGAGTAGAGCCAGTAGAGTACAAAAGGACACGAACACCCATACAGTTCATCTACGCATAAAAGAAAAGTGTAGCATGTTCATAAAATATGCTTTTTCTTTTCGCCAGCTAGTTATAACAGAAGGTTAGCAGATACGTAGGATATGAAATCATAGATAGGCAGCCACCATTCACACAAAACTTGTACATAGTGAAGAAGATTCAAAGAAAAAGTACAAAATCACAGAACATATAAACAATTGTCAGCGAGTTATTACAGAAGGTTAGCAGATACGAATGGGGTAAATGTTGACAAAGAGAATGAACATCAAACTATAGAATTAAATTGGGCTACATATGAAAACTGGGGTCAAATGGGAATCATCTAAAAAAACTTAAACAACAGGATTTCATTAATTAGAGTATGGATTGTTGAATCTTATACTTTATACAAATTTATAAAACAAAGGAAATGCGTAATGGAGAGATCTGAGGTTCGAATACTGAATTTATCCTCAATGAAACTAATCCGAGAGAGACTTCAAAGTTCAAAACCAATTCAAAACCAATCTTCCGTTGTTGATAAAACGTAGAAAAGAGAAGAAAGAAACTCACGAATTGCTTCCTGGAGAGAAGCCGGTTGATCATGAACTTTCTGGTTCGTATGGTGACTGCTTTATCCGCTATTGTGGGTGACGAATAGGATGAAGTGAAGTGAAGCGTAGAAGAAAGCAAAGAGACGAAGATTCGGCAAAGAGAAGAGAATGAGATAGTGATGAAACCTTGAGTTATAGTGATGAAACCACAGGAGTGCCGTCGTTGTTGCGATGATGGGTTATATTGTAATGGGCTTTCCTTCTAAGCCCGTTATTCAAGGATCACTTATTGTTTTAACCATGGTTTGGTTTAAGATTTGATAGATGTCTAGGAAAGAAATTAGAAATACAATGTCTAAAAATAAGTTGTTTAGAGTAAAAAATGACTCTATTTACTTATGTATGATAATGAAAATAGAATGTGTTATACTTTTTATGTATTTATAAAATATAAAATTAATCAAAATTAATTTCAATAAATAATTTTTGTTGGTTAATTTATTTTTATTACATTAAGTTATTAAATCAATTTTAAGCCATTAAAATTTAACTAAATTTACCCACTCACCCTTCAGTTTAATATATTTATTATCAATTAAATTTTTTATATTGCACATTTATATTATCAATTTTCATTTAAAAGAATATTGATAATTAATTTAAATATCTATTTTCTTTCTTTTTTCTGTAGTTTTGTTAATTAAAGAGTTAATTAGTTAATTTTTTAACATCAATTACAAGCCTTATATATATACAAAAGAAGTTGATATAAACTAATTGATTTTAAATCATCAAACAATGTTTTTAATTTAAAAAAATAATAATAACTATGATTATAAAACTAGAAGTACAAGTGTACAAGTTTGTTTAATTGAAAAAATTAACTTATTTTATTATTAGTCAATTAATTAATATTTTTAAAGACTAATTAATAATTTTAATAAATAATTTATTGTGTTAATATATATTTCCAATAAAAAGATATTAAAACAAATATAATTATGGTTATTCATAGATTTTTTTTAAAAAGATTATGGTTTTTCATATTAATTCATGATAATAGAATAAATTATTATATTAGTATCACTATTAATAAAATTGACTATATGTGTCAATTATAAATCTAATTTAAACATATTTATAAAAAAATAAATAAATTAACCAACCTCCACAAAGAAGAAAAATAAATAAAATGGAAATATAAAAAGTAAGAGAGAGAGAGAAACAATTGGAAATGGAGAAACCACACCTATTTTGGTAGTTATGAAAAACCTCCGTAAATAGGAATATGAAATGCCTTAGAATAAGATATTCTTATTTTAAGGGTTAAAACTTACCGAACATTGTGATAAAATATCATTTTCTATTTTCACCTCTTATTGAACCAAACAAACCATTAATCTCTATACATTTAGTCATTTAGGTATGTACAACATAAAATATAGATTAGATTAAAAATTCAAGTAAGAAAATTTAATCAATTTTCTATATTTGGGTGATAGTTATTAAGTATAGGTCACCGACACAAAAAATATTGTCAACTTAAATACATGATTCTAAAAGAAAAAAAAATAATGATGATAGGTTTTCATTCAAAAGCAGATAAAAAAAAAGTTGGTCAAGCATGTTTTCCGAGGAAGAGCTCACAATAGTAAAAGAAGTTGTTACACTATATGAATTGAATTAAGATGTATAAATTATTGTAAAAGATTCTTTTTGAGATGCATCTTATTATTTGTAGTCCAATTTTAGAATGACTTTTTCATAGTCATTTTCATTTAAACACCTTTTTATAAAAACTATTTAAAATAAAAACATTCGTTTGTTTGATTACATTTTCTCAAAATTGTTTCGTTTGGTTTGTTATGCATTCAGAGTATTTCTATAAAATGTCAAATTATTATAAAAAGAAGACTATTAATCACTATGAACTGGTTGTCGAAGTGATTGTCCAAGTTAGTCCTTGGAGTTGGTCACATAGGTAGTCATCGAAATTGGCCACCATCAACGAAGGTGAACATTGCTAAAATTAGACATCGAACATGGTCTTCCATTAGAGTTGGATGTCATAGTGGTCATCGGAGTTGGCCACCAAATAGTGCAGTCATTTGAAACATTAAGAGGAAGAATTGTTTATTTTAATCATCGAGTTATAAATAATTTTATATTAGCAAAACGAGAAGTTAAAATAACTCCTATCCTCATTTTGCTAACACACCTCAAACACGGAATGGACTATTATAACTCACTCGATCCATTTTAAATTAGTGCCCCCAAGCACCTCCTAAATTGTTAAAGGTAACCACAAGTATTTTTAAACTTAATAATAATAAATAAATCAATATTTGACGTTGTATACTTAAAAACAGCTCCTTTCTTTTGGTGGTTTGATGCCATGTCATAGGTTTTATAGTTCCTTGCGGATAAACATCAATTACCCAATAGATCAGAGATTGCAAAAGGAAAAAATTTTCTGAACAGAATTATACCAACAAATGGGTGAATCAAATATATTGGCAGGCTAATGTTACAAACATTACTGATTTGTTATAACACGATTACAGCCCTTTGTACAAGTAATGGGGCATCTTTTTGCACCTTTTGCTCACATAGTTTACTCTTAATGTGTGAACTCACCTACAAAACTGAGGTTTTACCGGTGCTAGGTTGATTGGCCGACTTGATTGCGGGCGCCCCAGATCCCCCATGATGCTTGTATAGTTAACTCGCTTCGTGAGGCAGCCAATCAAAGTGCGTGTCGATTAAGTTATACACCGTATTCTCCATCATTTCCTTTTTCCCGTTGGAAGAAAGAGAATTCTCATAAGTTGTCTTCTATTTCATCAGGTACATGCAGCTTCTCGATGGCAGCCTGTTAACAATTGAGAGATTAGAAATAGAAGGTGGCACTCTCGAGCTCTAGTTATAGTTTAGTATATAGAGATGCTAGTTTGATTTTAAAACTTCAGAACACGAGATAAGAACTCAGGGCCAGTTTCCTATGCCTCGAGTTTGTGCGAAAATCCAAGGATTTTAACAAGTTGGATATCTAAGAAGATCACCTTAATGGTAGCTACATCAGCGGCAGATGGTTTCAAATCCAAGGCAAGACCAAAATGAAGCATTGCTTTCTCGTGCATGTACCGTCTTTTGTAGATCTTACCCATCAAAGCATACACGCTGCTTTCTCGAGGGGCATACTCTTTAAGCTCCTCAAGAACTTGTAAAGCTTCATCGAAACGTTCCAGGCTTACAAGTATGTTAGCTTTCTGATACATAGGAAGTGGGTTCTTCTTATCTGCAAGGATGGCCTTCTCCATCATCATCATGGCATCCTCACTCCTCTAAAACATCATTGAACAATTTCATCAGGTTATTCAAATAAATTTATCTTTCATGAAGCAACCATATTACTCCTGAATGTGAGTCTGTGACAGACAAATGTACGAACCTTCAAAGCATGCAAAGAAGTACCAAGATATGACATTACAACTGAAGAACGAGGATTTATTTGGAAAGCCATTCGGAAGTGATGCTCAGCAAACTCAAACTTCTCTTGTCGAAGATATATCATACCAAGTCCGTACCAGGAGTTATAGTGTCTAGAATCTACTCGTAGTGCACTCTGGTAGCTCTTGATACCATTCTCAAAATCTTCCAAGGCCACATATCTGAGTTAAGATTATGATTTGGCAATAACAAATAAGTAGCTGAAATAACATGACCACCAAAAATCCACAGCTTTAATGAAAATCTCCAGTACTAAGTCGATAAAATGACACAAAGGGCAGAGTGCATACTCATGTCCACAGAGGGTGTGAGCGTAAGCAAATCTTGGATTTAGTTGGACAGCACGCTGGAAATTTTTTAATGCAGTTTCATGATCCTTCTGCAAGCTGTAGCAGTTTCCCATGGCACACCTGCATTTCCACACATGTGAGATAAAAACTATACGAACTTCCTACTGCATGGAAGATAAAATGCAAGTAGTTGGAAAAATTGGACAACAATTAACACCCCGGTCCCCAGCCAAGGGGGGCCAAGTGGCACATCTACCAAAAGCTAGAAAATTTTAGGAAGAAAGGTAGAAAATGTATATGAAAAAACTGGCATATCTACCAAGATTGAGGAGCTAAACGGTCCGTTGATATCAATTCTTGAGCCAGGTAGCTTAGCTTCATGTCTTCCTTTAAATGCTGCAACAAAATCAGGAGAAATTTAGTGAAGGAACCCTGCCCACATTATGCAAGGGAAGAGAAAAGCAGTTATGGAGCTACAAGCAGTAAGCACATAACGCACACACACATATGTCATATTCATACGACTTAAAAGAGCAAATTAGAGGAATAAAATTTCAATTTTTAAGTACATAAAAAAACAATTGAAAAGGAGATAAATGTGCTCTAAATAATACGGCAAAGAAAACAAGATCAGCAAACATAAATTCCCCAGTTTGGGTCCAGTGGCTTCATCAGAGCAGCCACTCAAAAAGGTTTTTATGCCTCTCTCTTTTATTCTCCACCAAAGCCCTTAAAGCTAAAACCTTATGCTAGCAGGTTTGCAGAGACAATTTGTTCAGGATACCAATAAAAAGAACTCACATAAAGAACTGTAGAATAAACATCCATTCCTTCCAAACTGTGAGGTGAAGCATGGCGAGCAAGACTGAAAGCTCGATCAGCTTCTAAGTAATCTACCAATTCAAAATACACTTTTCCAACCTGCAACTCAGACATGCCAAAGTAGCCAGTGAGGGTATATCATCATTAGCCAGAACTCGCAACTCAATTGATTAAACCAATTATTATTACAAATAACAGGTCATGTAATCCAATGGACACCATTGGCCAGTAAGAATATGGAAAATCATACGATAGTATAAGGTTTCATAAGGATGAAAAAGATGACCAATATTATACAAATAGGCCCAAAAGCGAAATGAATCAAGTGCCAGATTATATTTCTGACAGTTATATGCAGAAAAGAAGCAAACTGTTTAAATCCTTGTTCGACAGAAATAATCACCAAGAACTGTCTAGACAGTGGGAAAATAGCACTACAACCATTTGATCTGGAAAGCAGAGATGACCATTTGTGTCTAGAGATCATGAAAGTTGCATACAGTACCTGTGAAAGCACCCAGCCTGTACTGTAATGCTTGTAAGGAAGTTTATGGTAGACATCCAGGGCATCCTGTACAATCAAGAAGCTGTCTTGTGATAATCATTACAGTTGACTGCATACTTCATCAATTAGAGTCCAAAATATTTTTCTGCTATCTTTTCAGTGAACAATTTGCATAAGCTATTTCATCAACAATTAGTATTGAAACCTGGCATCTGAACAGGCATGAAAGTCTATATCCTTCTCCTAATATTCTCAGGAGGCCTAATATTTCTGATGCGCCATTAATTATTTTAGCATCATTTGTGAGACTTCCTCCAACTGATTTGGTTACTCCTTGCTCAAGAGTTCTATTATCACTAGAAGGTGATGAACTGGAGACGGATAATGAGGCATTGGAACGAGAATCATCAAAAGCCTCATTTTGAATACCTAAAATAATAGTCGTAGATAAATAAGATGCCCATCATTACCGAACAAGAATATACAATTGTAAGTAATAGCACTTCACAATCAATGTTAAGTATATGCTATTGGTAGAAAACTGACACACAAGCATACCTAAAAACACGAGTGGGTCCTTAATGAATATTTTCATACGTCATAGCCATTAACTCTTATCAAGTTCCATGGCATGCTAGCTTCTTTATTATTTTGTGGAGTATTAGACTGGAGATGAACAATAGAAATTTAGGGAGCTTGAGAGTTGGGCGAGCAGACCTGGGAGGTGGCCAGGCTTGATGCCTCTTGATGAACTTTGGCCACTAGGCCTTTTTATAATTACGAGCTAGGTCTTGTTCTTGTTGATTGGAGTTCTTTTTTTGTCATTACGCTGGAACTTCTTATGTTCAAACTTGTTTTTCATACGTTCTTGTATATTCTTTCATGTCTCTCAATAAAAGTGTCATTGGATTGAGTTCTTCTTGTAGTTAGTGTTAAGACACCTTTTTGACTGGGGACTTGTTTTTTGTTTGCCCTTGTATACATTCATTTTTTTCAATAAAAATTCAGCTTCTTACCGAGGGAAAAAGCACATTACTCTTCTCGTGGAGTGGAGGCACAATGTTAAATTTGACTCATACATTGGGCATTCTTAAAAAAAAATTAGTAAATGCCAAAATTATTAAATAGATGAATAAAAACCAATATCCTTAGATATCAAAGATTTGGAGCACATAAGTATACAGATAAGATAATATCATTTCCATGAACTCTGTAAGGGAACACTAAATTCTGAGCCATGCAGCAAAACTAATTTTGACAAGATGAGTATTTTCTAGTACTAGCTACCTGCTATCATCTACTCATATCAATCAAAAGTCAAAAAGTGTTCAAAATATTTACTATTCATTCACAATACCCATGACCATTACTATTTGATTTATATTTAATATTTCATATAGAATAAAAAGAAATTAGAAAGAGTTGCTAGAAAATAGTTTAAATCACAAAATTGACTCTAACCTAACACAATTCAAGAATACTTCTACATTGCACTGGGTTAGGCAATCCAAAGTTAAGCACCCCACAAGTGTCATCATTCTCTATCCCAAAAGGCCAAAATAACAGCCAGAGATTTGCTAAATCAAAATAAAGTATGAGTACATGAGGAAACTGTAATCTAATAGCTAAAACAAGTTAAATTTGTGGGAATTTAGTTTCATCAAATAAACCCCGAAAACAAAATTAGTTCACTACAAGATAACGGAATGATTTCAGTATTCAAATTACTGTCCAATAGGTGAGTACAAAACAATCTGACAAATGATTGTGCATATTTGAACAAACAGCAGATGAGAGTTGGACAAAAAGATTTGTACCTTCGTCAATATTCTCATTTGCAAAGGACTGTCCTTTGCGACCTGCCATAGAACGAAATGTAATAGAATTCAACTTGGAACCACCAAGATATTTGGTAGAGTTGATAGCTCCATTATTAGCAGCTCCTGCGGCACTTGCGTTTGTGTTGGCCCCTGCTTCTCCAGCAAGTCTGCTACTTCTTCGAGGGCCAGAATCAGAGAATAACCTCCCTGAAATCTGAAGACAGGAAAAAAACCATGGATATGATTCAAATTCAATATATACACAGCAGAGAGGGAGAGACATTCTGCAGCAAATTTTCTATAACAATTTTTACCTTACGTAATTTCCCTTCATCTACAAATTTTCTTCGAGGGGCTTGTATGATAGAGTTAACAGTTGACCTTGAACTATCTGTACCAAGCGAGTTCAGATTAGATCCATTCTGCTGTGTATTTCTGCATAAGGGTGGAGGAGCAATAGCAGATAACTGCAAGTTCTAAACAAAGAAGGAATTAGTCACATGCCGTGATGTAAAGGAGGTGAGCACAGATAATGAGAAAAAGGTGAGTTTGAATACTGCCAGGCTCACCTATATGCCAATATTCATCCTATGACACCAAATGATAAATATGCAAGGGAGAAAAGATAAACTGGAGATTAATATAGAAACAGAAATTACCCACAATATACCATCTCACAAATATGCCAATATTCATATTTCATCCTATGACACCAAACAAGACACTAAAGGAAAAACCAACACTACATAGTATATTATTACATCAAAATAATAAAGAAACCTACATTTAAACATTAGGTAAGAGGATGACGGAAAGGAACGGAAACAGGGAAACAAAAAACTGCCACCTCAACAAGCCATAGATTCATTAATGCATTGTTCAAATAGACCTCGGCAAACAATCACCATCAACATCCAAGGCACAAATTACAATAATAGCTTACATGATCTACAATCATTCTTACATACCTGTGCAGATACAGGTGAAGGAGTGTTATAAAATGATATATTTGAACCGCCATTTGCAATTTGACTTGTAGGTCCTCCCAAGTTAACTGCCCCATGATAATTTGTAGGAATATCTCTTAAATTATTGCTTTGTGCTTGTTTTGATTGCCTTGTCCGGGCATCATCTGGATTATTATTCCTAGCAGAAGCTGAGTTCAGATCATCACTTAACGTCTGCAAGTTTTCGGATCTATTATGCAGACACTGCTTCTGTATGCAAAGAACAGCCGCTTCACCAAAAACTGAAGATGCATCTTCAGCAGCACCTAAGATAGTTAACAGCAAAAGAATTGACTTATCCTCAGCTCAAATATTTGTTTCCAGCAAAAGGAAAATAAACCTTAGTCAACAAACAAATGGTCATCAGTTAGTAAAAGGAAAAGAAAATAGCTTAATAACATACAATGTACCTCATAGAAAAATTATACGCACAACTAAAGTATCATGAAAGGCAATTATACATATCTAATCTACTCAAACTTGAAACAAATCAGTATAATCTGAGAGATCATTTCCTACAACTTGGAGATTTGTATATACCTAATACGCAAAGCTCCTCGTAAGCACACCACATCAAAGGATCTAGAGATAATGCCTGCTGAAAATGTTGAATAGCACTTCTCCTTCTGTCAGTGTACCTATAACGAGAAAATCCAGCACATAATAGTTATGAAGGGAAATTGAAGCATAACATCATTAGAAAAAAGATAATCTGGTTAGCTAGCAAAGTAGTTCCTACACAAGAAGAAGAAGAAGAAGAAGAAGAAGAAAAAAAAAAAAAAAAACATTAATGACGGCCAACATATGCCATCTCTATGTCTAAATATGTCTCGAGCGAAGGGAAATCAATGCATGAAAGCTCACAATAAAACAAAGATAAAAATATATTAGCAACCTGTAAATAAGCCCAAGAAGGTAATGACCTGCTGCACCATTTGGAATCTGCCAAAAAAAAATGAAAAGAAAAAGAAGTAAAAAAAAGAGTAAAAAAAAAAGACACACACACACAATAGATACAGACATTATTTTCTTGACAACAAAAATAAAATATCATAAAAAATATAGTTGAGCATCCGATCCCACACAATTCATGTTACAAAAGACCATAATAACAGTAATGAATTTTACTCTCTAAGAGGAGAAAGAAGGTAAGAAAAAGAAATTACAGTAAATATTCATTCTTCAATACCTCAGCACCAGGCTCGTTGGGTGGACATAATGCAGCCTCTGCCTCATGAAGAAGATCCATCTGAAAGCATGATATTGCAAACAAGTAGCGGGATTGAGCCATTTGCGTTCCTTCATATCAGTTTGGAGAGAAAAAAGGGAAAAGTTCATGGATGAGAAATACTTGGATAATGATAAAAGTTCAAAAGAGAAGTCATTAAAGCTTGAAAGGGTAATAATTACAGTTATAAAAACCTTAATTCGTAAAAAGGATCAAACAGAACTGAACATTAATCCTGCTTACCTTTTAATATATGGTATGCAGCATAAGCCTGATTGTTTTGCAAAAAACAGCCAGCTAGTAACTGCATATTTGTCTGTGAAAATAAAACGAGAAATCATACAAATGTTGAAAGGAAGTATTTCAGTTCTTAAATAACAAGGAAGAAGAAGAAGAAGAAATAAAGCAAAAAAATACCAAGAGATAATAATCAAAATCAAAACAGGAGAGAGAGAGAGAGAGCAAAGATTATCTTTGATTATTCACATACATAAACTAAAGACTCTATAATTACCCTCGGGGGTTCGTCGAGACATTTAAGTCGCCCCATTAAACCCGTTTTCCACTTTTCTTTCAATATCCGATTCTTTTCCAACAAGATTCAACCAGAGTTCCAGTGATTTACTATCAGCTACAATTCAAAATGTTCATTGTAAAAGCCCATCTTCCTAAGTTTTGATCTTAAAAAAAAAAAAACTGGTAAGCGAAAAAACAACAGATTTCCATATATCGACGCTGCGAATATCAACACAAAATACATTTTGGGGGAAAAATGAGGTGGAAGCTGTAAGTAAAACCAAACCACACAAAAATCAAACATATGAGACGCACAACATATCCAATTTGCACAAGCAGCGTAAACATCCCACTTTAGTCTAAAACGGAATGCACAAAAAACTCAAAAACAAAATGGGTAAAGACGGAAAGACCTACCCCCCAACCCCAGCCAGATTTCGAGAATCCACCCCATAATTTCCCGAATTAGAAAATTCTAGCGTTTCTAAGCAAGGGAAGAGCTAAACACGAGAGTGAATTAGTGAAATTTTGAAGAAGAAAAAAAAAAAAGAGATGTAGAACCTCAGATGGGAACTCGGAGCAGAGTCTTTCACACATGAAAATGGCATTCCGGTACATGAAATGGCGAAGACTGTGATGAACACAGTCTGCAAGTATGGTTTCCATTGGCGCTTCGATTCAGTGAGAGAGAAGCAGAAGAAAAATAATAATAATAATAAGAAGAAGAAGAAGAAGAAGAAGAAGAGGGGTTTCTGGCTTTTGAGCCTTTTGTGGGGGCTCCTCAGGTTCAAATCGGAATGGCACGTGTTACCTCATATTTCAAAAAATAGGGGTCACGTGACCAAGGGCTATGAATTTGATAGTGTAGATTCGGTGGGCTGGAGTGGAGCCCGTATGCTCTGGTCCAGTTCATTCTTCAACGTTCACTTCCCCTTGGAAAATGATAAATAATTCTCATTATGTTTTTTTTTCTTTTAAATTAAACGTCTCTCTGCCTCAATATAATTTTTTATATATATATTGTTAAGTTTGGTGTAGTTGGCAATATTTATTCAAGCGATTCACTTGTTAGGAGAATTATCTCTATATTGGTGGTTTTCAAAATAGGATGTGTCTATGCACAATTCTTTCCTTATCGATAGTTTCTTTTACTATTCCTTTCTATCGATATTCTTTCTTTTTTGGCACGTGTTTACTATGGAAGGTAGGGTTAATTTTTGTTGTGATTTTAAAGGACTTTTAGTCCATTTAGAGTTTTTAGTCGTTCTATTATATTTATAAAAGCAATCGTGTGCTACCGAACTGTGACTTCTTCCGCTGTGTGCAAGAAGGAGAGTGCATCATATTTCGTGGAAATATACTTCATTCTTCCAACTAATAGTGTATGGTGATACAACTGAGAAGAGATTCTCAAAGCTTGGGTGACTAAGCTGATCAAGCAAAGGGGACTTTGCTCTAAGAAGGAAACATACTATTTAAGTGAGAAGGAATCTCACAACTCGGGAAACTTGAGTTCCACATTGAAGAAATCTATATCTTAGGGAGAACCTAAGACATTCTTTACTGATATTGCACTTAGAGGAAACCTGAATTACAGTGAGAAAAAGTCTCACACTTAGGGGAAGCCTAGGAGTTTAATTGAGTGATAAAGTTGTTCAGGAATCAATGTAATTGTGTAATCATTACAGACAAGTAATACATTGTAATTGTTTATCAATGATATTGACGAAGTTATTTTTTTTGGGCACACTGCTCCTCAAACGTAGGTGATTTATAGTGAATTGGGTTACCAAATTTCTGTGTCGATTTCGATTTATTGTTTTATATTTTCTAGTAATTGTTGTATGGAATGTTGTAATATTGTAGGTAACATAGTTGACTCAAGTAGACAACTCCTTTCTTAATTTCATATATATTATGATATTGGGTGAGTTTATTACATTTTAGGAGAATTATTAGATTATTTTAGATAAAGTTTCTAATTTCTCTTACAATTTAAAAAAATACTATTTTGATATTATGTGTGTTGGATGTGTTATGTAAAGTTTAAAAAGAAAATTTAATTATAAAAGTTTGATGATACAATTTTAATTTATGAATAAGAGATATGAAAAAAAATATATATCGGAGCTACACATGAATATTAAGAAAATCACGATAATCTCTCCTAAATTTATTTGATGATTTGATTGTAATCTTAATATTAAACTTCAAATAAAACCATAAAATTTTTCTATATTTTATTTATTTTCATTTGGATGATTTGATTATTCTCTTAATTTTAAACTTTAATTTAAACGAAAACATTATATTTTTTCTATTTTTGTATAAAAGATTACATTCAAACAAGATGATTTGATTATATTTTTAATTTTACCTTTTTCAAATTTTAATTTAAACTAAAATATTATTATTATTTATGTATGCATAAACTCTTAAAAACTTCTTCTTATTATTATTGTTATTATGGGTAGATTTGCATCTTCCTCTTGTTTTTAAACTTATTTTAATTTTATGAATTATTTCAAAATTATACAAAGATGAATTGGTGTGTACTTATAACAAATTCAAAAAGAGAAAAAAAGAACAAAAGCATGTTTAAAATATTAAAAATTATTATAAACCTATAAATTCATTGATATGCATTTACAAAAATTAAAATGTGAAAAAAAAATATAAAAACAATCACGGTCTTATTTGTCACTTTGACGGCCTCTAAATTGCTTGTTTGAGAAATTTCTTGAACCTAAAAAAATATGGTCTTTTATCCACCTTTTTTAATATATGAAGATTTGCGTGTATAGAAAAAACTACAAAAGCATATAAAAAAAGTTACATTAAATAACCCTATTTTCTAACAAAATTGAAAAGCGAAAAAATTTTGACAAAGAGGACATATGTAAAAAAACAGAGAGAGAGGGGTGATACTTTATAAAAGAGATACTTGAAACATAGAAATTAAACTTCTTAAAGAAGAAGAAAAAGAAATATTGGAAAAGAAGTTGCTATTAACAATTTTTTTATAAAAAAAAAATACCTAAAAAACAAAAAGGGAAAGAAAGAAAGAGAGGAAATGTCACATCCCTTCCCAGGATACTGTTTTAACTTGAGAAGAGATGTGAAGACAGCAGAATGTCAACCCTCTTATAACACCTATTGTCCAACCTCATATCTATAGCCTGTTTTCTCGCATCTGTTTAACCTGATAAACAGTTTGTATACTAATATCTTATCTCTGCATCCTCAGTTATAGCCTTGTAGGCATTCAAAACTCAATAGCAATAAGCAACAGTCATAACTTATATACATACTTCGAACAGAGTTCTCATTTTAACACTTCCACGTATATGTACAGACTTCTACCCTTTCCCACTATATGTACAACACTTCTAGTGCCTGACAAAGACATAATATCAACCTAATCAAACTTCTGATCCATCAAGGATCTATAGACTTGTGGCATACTGACAACTGTAAGCTAGGCTCCAAAAAATCAACCGCTACCTAGAAAGAGAAAACAATTTGGAAAGTGAGTTAAATTGCCCAGTGAGTGACTAACTTTTATAACTTATTTACATAAACATAAGCATTATGAATTAAATCAGGAAACAACCTATAAATATAAATGTTTTCATAAACTCGGGGTTAAAAAATCAGACTTAGCTTAGGTACATAACCTTACACACTAAATCATAACACTATCATACTGAAAACCCTGAAGACATATCATATCTTTGGCTATTTCATAAACATTCAGCTTATTTTGCTTCGCAATTTATTTAAACAACTTACTTGACTTTGTACTTTTATCCTATAACTGAGATAGAGCCCTTTTGTCCTTACTTTTGTTGTTTATTGCCTAAGCTGATGTAGAGTAGGCTCAATACGATCAGTGTCAATAATGGTCATACGTGCACGTAGATATGGTCTTACTACCTATATCCGCTCAAAATATAGGATTCCATAAACCTTATCACACCTTCGGTTCCAAAGACCTTCTGATAACCTATAGGATTCCGCATACCTTACCATACATTCGATGCCAAAGATCCTTGATAATATATAAGAGTTGTGTACCTTACCATACATTCAGTACCAGAGTTCAACTGATAGTTTATTAGATTCAATTTTGTGTACCTTACCATACCTTTAATACCAGAGTTCAGTCGATAGTTTATTAGATTTGATTTTGTGTACCTTACCATACCTTCGGTACCAGAGATCAGTTATTAAGATTTTGGGTACCTTACCATACCTATGATACCATAAATCCTGGAATAGGGTGATCACCTTAAATATCAAATCTAGCATTTGGAAGCTTTCTATTACTTAATCTATCTAGTCATTCATAATACAGTGCAACATATTGGGCATAGCAATTAACTTCCTTTAGAAGAAAACATACTTATACTTAACTTGGAATCATTATAGCATTTAGCTTAATAAGATATAATCATGCTTATACTATCTTGAAATTATTAGAGCATCTAGCTTAATAAGTTACAATCATGCTTAGGAACATTGAAGTACATAGCATTTACTAGGAAACCTTAATTTGGGGTGGACCATGCATCATGTTGTATCATCAATCTCAATAGATGTATCAACATTGGGCATTATCTGCATACCTCCATAACCATACTTCTGCAACATATCTCCTATTTCATCTTCATAAAAATCATCTTCATCTGTTCGTCGTGGAGATGTTAAAACAATTGACCAACCCGAGTTTGCGTAATCTTTTACATAGAAGACTTGTATTGCTTGAAAGGCTAAAATAAATGGGTCTGATTTATGTCCAATACGATTGAGGTTCATAATAGTAAACCCAAACTCATATGTTTTGACTCAATTTCTATTCTCAACCCAATTACATTTGAATAAAATAAAAGATAATCCATGATAGTAAAACTCCCATATTTCTTGTATTACACCATAAAAGGTCATATCTGACATGATAGGGCTTTTGTCCTTAGCACTGGAGACTTGCATTGTGGTAATCGTTATACTAACTCCACTACTTTGAACCCTCCTAATGTCATTGCGTTTCTTTGTGTGATAGTAGTAACCATTAACCATGTAACCACAATATTTTGCCAAATTGAACAAGGTCCATTAGCTATCTATCTTAAAGAAGGCGATATGGAATTTTTGGGAACTTCGAAAGCCAGTGCAACCTATGATATATTTTATAATAGTTTCGTAGTTAACATTTAATTATACATCAAATACTAGGGCTCTAGAGATTACCCATGTGGACAACCACTGACTAAATGTGCGATTATGCTCTTCTTGAAGCCACTTTCTACTTTTACCTTTACCAAAATTGAGCTTAGACAAAATATCCATATGTTACATATTATAAATGACAAAGTTAGTAGATCATTGAATAATCAACTAATCTAAAATGAGAATAAGATGGATCTACATACTCGACATAAGGAAGCACATCATTTACATTTTGAATGACATAAAGATGAACTCGATCCAACTCATCCTTGCTCGATCTGATAAAAGAAGCAGCTGACAATGCTTTATCAATGTTTGAGCTCACTTTCCTTACCGAGGAGTTTAGCCCAATAAAATTAACTCCAGATATAAATTCAGAACAAAACTCTATAGTCTCCTCGACAATATAATTTTCTTCAACACATCCTTTTGGTCAATTTCTATTTAGTACATAAGTTTTCAACACTTTCATGTATCGTTTGAAAGGATACGTCCACTTTAAATAAATAGGTCCACAAAACTCAGCTTCTCTTACGATGCACTATAAGTTGTACAATTATTGTGAAGAATGATTGTGGAAAATACTTCTTTAAGAGGCATAGAGTGGCAACTACATCCTCTTGCATACCCTTTAACTGGATGAATCGATCACCTTGCAATATATAGCATTAAAGAAGAAACGTAGGCGAGTAATTACAAGTCTTACATGTTTGGATAAAATATCACAAATGGCTACATTCTTTTCAATGTGCACCACGTCTAAACAATGTTGAACGTTAAGATACTTCCAGTATTCTAACTAAAAAAGAATAGATTTTTTCTTCCAATAAGTTGAAAGGCGATCTCCACTGTTCTTTCCCTTGATAGTTTTCATACCAAATGAATATTGATACTTACTTATTTCTGCTAGAATTTCTTCCTCACTCGATGGTTTTGGAGCAAATTCTAATTCTCGTATGGCATTAAAAGCTTTCTTTTGTTTCATATATGGATGATGATGTGGTAGAAACTTGTGATGCCCAAGATATGATATCTTTTTCCCTTTTAGTAAATAAGTTGGTGAAGTTTTCTCTCCACAAATTGGACATGCATGATATCCTTTAACCATACAACCACACAAGTTACCATACCCAAGAAAATCATTCATGGTCCATAATAAAATTGCTTTAAGCGTGAAACGTTGTTCTTCATATGCATCGTAACATTTCACCCCATCTTTCCAATGATTTTTCAAATCATCTACTAATGGAGCTAAATAAACATCTATGACATTTTCCGGTTGTTTAGGACCAGATATTAGTGCAATCAACATAAAAATTTTTCGTTTCGTGCACAACCATGGAGGTAGATTGTACGTCACTAACATGGCCAATAACTATATCTACTACTAAGATCTCCATGTGGATTTACCCCATCTGCAGAAAAAGTAAGACGAAGATTTCTAGGTTATGACCCAAACTCTAGCCATAAATTGTTTACTTTTTTTCCACGATAGTGCACTTTAGGATGTTGTAATAAACCATATATATTTTTTTAGCATGCCACGTCAATAAACTTAATGTTTCTTCACTTCAAAACATTCTTTCAAATCTTAGAATTGGGGAGAAATACCACATGACTTTTGCTGGGACATTTTTAGCCTTTTCCTTTAAATTTTTATGAAGCTTCCATCTCGACGTACCACAAATGGGGCATACATTTGCATCAGAGAATTTTTTCTAAACAAGGAACAATCGTTGCTATATGCATGAATCTTCTCATACTTCATTCCAAGAGTACCCAACATTTTTTTGCTTCATAAGTAGAAGTTTGAATTTCATTAGAACTAAGTAATATGTCATGAATTAATTCAACAACTCAGTGAAACTCTTATCGCTCCATTCAAATTTAGCTTTCAAATTATATAACTTTACCAATATAGATATTATTTCGGTAAAAGTTTTACGATTTGGATACAATGATTTCTTCGCATCATCTAATAATTCTTCAAAATTATTGGCTTTTTCATTAAAATAGTTGCGTGCAGCCTCAAATATTCCAATTATGTCATCAACATCAACATCATCCTCATCAACTTTGTCTCTTTTACTAGTTGACACATTTTCATTGTTTCTCTTAATTAGTAATGATTCACTGTGAAAAATTCATATGTGATAGCTTTGATCTATATCCTTAAAAATAAGTGATCTTTTATTGTGTTTACATTTAGAGTCTTTGCATTCACACACTTCAAACATGGACAACTCATGACATTTGGCATACTTGAATGTTGTAGACTATTTTTAATAAACATCTCAACCTCTAAACCATACTCAGTTGACATTCTATTCATTTTCATCCATGACTTATCTATGATTGTAAAATATGCAACTTAATCTACAAAAAAGACAAACAATAAGAAGGAAAAATTATGTAACCTTAAGCTTGTATACTTAACCATAATCAGCAATAAGACCTAAAACTTGTTTATATCAACATGACAAATACAAAAGAACATACATAAAATATTTTCAAGACTAAAATATAACCCAAGAAAATGTTCTATAAATGCATTAGCCACCAAACAAAAAGATGATAGCAAGACCATCAAACAAGTTCATATTCATGAACTAATTTTCATCTCAACATTTCAAAATTTTATGAACCATAATCAACAACAAAACCTAGATTATTTTCCATTAAATTTTGAGATAAACTCAAAGGAATAATACAAATAAAATATTAAAGGCTAAAATATAATTGAAAAAATGGTTCTAATATACACTTGAACTGCACCAAGCAAACTTAATCAACCAAGTAAGACCAAATTAGTTTATATATAATTGAAAAAAATGGTTTTAATATACACTTGAACCACATCAAGCAAGACTACCAATCAAGTATACATTCTTGAACTAATTTAATTCCAACATTTCAAAATTTCAAGAAACTTAATCATTAGAATAAAAATAAAATAAATGAAATAACTTTAAATTACTAAATTGAGAATACCTATGAAAAGAAAATTTTACCTTTCCAAGCAAACAACTCAAACAACCCACAAGCTTGAAAAGATCCGAATAAGAGCTCGAAGATTAGAGCAGGTCTAACTTGAGATCGACAAATTTGGTGAATGCACAACGTCGATGAGCGTCGGACCTTGCAAATAGAGCTTAATACCATGTCGACGATTGGATCAGGCAAATAGACGACTGGATCAAAAAAGTCCACGACTAAATCTACAGATTTAACACTGGCGACCCACCTCCATGGCGAGTTAAACTCCACTAAACCCCATAACGGAGCTGGCCGACCAGATCTGACAATCGAACAACTTACCTAACACGACGGAGCTGGTTGATCTTTGAACAAGGCAAGTTGAACAACCCACGAACGACAGCAATCTGCACGGTTGGGAAAACTTGAGCGATGTGACGATGACAGCGACCGGAACAACACCGACGACGAAAATGACCAGAACAATGCCAATGTTGGTGATGATTAGTACGATCAAGGGGAAAAGGGGGCCTGTAAGAGAGAAGTGAGAAATGAGAAAGAAGAAAGGTAGTGAAATGAAAGAAATATATTTTTTTTACTAAAGTTAAAAAAATAAATGGGGATCTTTAATGTCGGTTTTAAACCAACATTGTAGCCTATCTTTAATGTCGATTTTAAAGATCCTTTTTTAAAAAAAAAAAAAAAAACTGACATTATACATCTGATTTCACTTTTTCCAACTGACATTGAAGACCAAAATTCTTGTAGTGAATTTTAATGTACAAATGATTTATTTATTTAATAAAATTTGAAGTATTTTATTCGATATTTAGTAGCATTAACCCACAAAACTAATAAACTAACATCTAAGGTCATCTTCTGTAACTTAAACATGTATGTAAAGACATATAGGTAGATCATGTTTAAATGATAACCTAAATAGTCTGTAGTAGATGGATAAGATAAGGTTGGATACTTTATCATGGTGACACTACGAATACGACCCGCTTTGTAGATGTTATAATTGTTGTAAAATTCTACAAATGATCTGATCCTGATCATTCATGTAGAGACATGTGAGCGAGGGTGTTCTATACAAAAGGGTTTGTATAAGACGAACCACAAAATGAATAGTCTCATTATATAACGCCATTAATAATAGAGACTTACATTTCACCAGGATGACCATAGATGACATTACCTGAATCTTAAGTGAGTTGTGAACTCCTGCCTATGAAGGCAATCCTTTGATTTGCATGGGTGAGAGTGGCCAGATCGCCCGACTCAATATGCCTATCATTTTGGGGATTCGTCTTATTGGGGAGCTGGGAACACAACTACATAAGATGGAATTCATTCCTTCTCTAATGTCGGGGTAAGTAGATAAATTACTCCCTTAAGAGCTAATTCTGAGACTTGAACAGTGTGGCGCCACGCCCTTTCTTGGTTTGAGAGGGGTTTGATCATAGTTGGACTATGATTTATTGTTCATTAGAGGGATCAGTGATACTTAAGTTGTTAGATGTAACTACAGGAGCAGAACGATTTTTTTGACCCAGTTGTACTTACGAACAATTTGTGAAGGGTCATTGCACTAATGACTGGTTATATTCAATGGACACAGAAATATATCTGTAGTGCGAAGAGAGCAACTATCGATCTTTAATGAAGTGACTGACAGTTAATGAATGTTGAGTAATTTAATTAAATGAGTTTAGTTAATCATTCAAATACCATTGGAGCTTTAATCTACAGGTCCATAAGGTCTCCTCTGTAACTCAACTAGGTTTATGAGAATTAATTTTGGATTAATTTGAATGGGTCAAATTATTCAAGAGAATTAATTATAACATATGTATTTGATACATTATAATATAAAGTTTATTTTGAAATAAATTAAATATTTGAATATGATTCAAAATACTAATATATGGATTGGATTCATATAATTAAATTTAATGTAAATTTGATTTATATTAAATACCATGATTGATTGAGAGAATTTAAACTATAGATTATATTGTATTTGATACAATATAAAAACTATAAGTTATGTATTATATTTAATATAACATATAGTCATATATATATATAATAAGTTTGTTATTATATATATTTTATTTAATTAATTTAATTTTATTTTATTTTAAATTAAAGGGAAGGAGTTACAACTTCCCTTCTTTTAATACTCTTAGATCAATCGTGTTAGTGGGAAGTCTTTTTTTATTACGTATCTTCTTCATCTTCCTCACATAAAAGAACGCAGGAGGATTGTGTGTGAAAATTTTTTAAAAACGTAATTTCTCCAAAAAAATCTTCTCCTCTCAAATCCTCTCCCTCCCCCAAAAGTTAGCAAAGCCCACACCTCTTGCTACTTCTCAACCCCTACGAAGAATATAGAGAATTACCTCTTAGTGATGGCCATTTTGGGTTACTATACTTATTTGTGATTAAGAAGAGATTTTGTGGCTGTTCGAGGGGGATTATCGCGAAGAATTGGTTCTTCAAGGGTAAGTATAATTATAACCTTGATTCCTCCTTTTGATGCATGCTGTAAAATATTTTATGTAATTTGTATAATTTGAGATCTCTATATTTTTTTAATTATGTGAAATTTGAAAATTAGGAACAATCACGCTTCCACATCGGACCTTACAGTCCTTCAGTAACTATGACTTTTGAATCAATGGAATCTATTCTTTCTTTCTTAGTTATAAGCTAAATTTCTAAGGGATTCAGTTATGTGGATACCTGATAACTTGTAGAAATACAAGTTATCGTAGTCTTTTCGTTTAAAATAATAAAGGTGGGGAAGAAGATTATGCGCCAATCATACTTAGAATTCATGCCAAACATCAAGTTTGCACCAAAGTACTTAAAAAGTAACCGTTGATCGCATTTTATGAGAAGATTACACAAAAAGTGTTTATTTTGTAGATTATCGTAAGGAATCAGCATGTGTTAATCCTTTATGGAGCACGTAACGATCGTATGCCTCGGGATCTTTGAAACTGTCCTGGTGGATCTTCTGTCATATCTCCAAAATGTTGACCATGAGTGCAATGCTAACATTCTTACCTACCGTGTCAGATGACGACGACCGATCAAAGCGGGAATCCCAACAAAGAACAACTCTGAGAATTTTAAGAGAATAATCCACCTTCACTTTCCACCCAATCCAACATTGGAGTTTCGCTGGAGCAATAGTCTAAGAAGATTTTCTCTCTTCGTTCAACCATAATTACACCAACAACCTTGGCAACCATCTGTTGAGCGCAAGAAATTGCTGTCAGTTGGCTACTCACCTCACTTATTTACTATTATAGTCGTTCTAGTACCTGTTTGTTTGAGACATTATTCATTATGTATTCTTCAACTATACTGCTTTATTAATATCAGCATGTCACTTTTCATCGCTTTTCCCTTCTATGCTTTCACTTTTATTTTAGCCATGAGTCACTAAACTTTACGGGGTACGTGGGAAGGTCATTATCGTGAGTTAAGAAAAGTTTAAAGAAGTTATCTTGTTCGCTTAATGTGCAATTATTTAAAAACTTGCCTTTGTTTACTCATAAAGACAAGTAGCTATAACTAACTTCTCGAGAAAGGCAGTTGTGGAACTCGTTAAGCGAAACAATAAGTATTTCTAGAGATAGAAATAACCTTGCACTTTCAAGCATTCTCATTCACGCATCATAGAGATATGACAAGTGTGGCGAGCCACTGAGAGGTGCGCGACAACTGTGAGCTATGAACTGGGATAAATTCCTCCTATAGAGCTTAGTGATGCGATAATGATCTTCTCCCAAACTTTATCTTCTCCATATATTTTCTCCACGTCCAGTCTGTTGCATCCTTCATTCTCTTATTGGAGGCTCTTAGAATGTTTTCTTTGATAACCTAAAATTTGGTTCATCGCATGTTTAAAGCACACTCATAAAAAAACTAGCTTCGCTGCATAGATCACATTTATTTAACACAATTGTAGCAGATTCCCGTGTTCGACCTTAGGTCATCCTAAGACACTCTCAATCAGGTTTCACTTGGCCTATAACCGAGAAAACTTGTGATTGATGTATGCTCATTACATTGCAACATGTACTATTAATAATGCATATCATTCGTAGTCTAGTGCAAAATTCATCGCATATTTTAAAACCATTAATACCCTAAGATCTTACGGCTTGAACGAATGCTAATTTATCATGTCACAGTGACTTTTCCATTTCCTTCATTGAGTTAAACTAGCCACTTAATTTAACATACTAGTGGAGTCTCAATATTGAGAAGGTTAAGATAAAAACTTATTTCACAAAGGAATACAAGATTAAAAGCCTAGAGATAGGACTGTCTCGTGTATGCTTAGAGATAAAGATACACTGTAGGATAAAGAAATTGCATAAAAATGATCTAAGATTCAACTAGCCATAGTGATATAGATCTAATTACTTAAACATTTAAAGGAAACTAATAGAAGATCAAATAGGAGAAGTTTTTTGTCCATGTTGAGTCACTATTGACCTAATACGACTACATAGCCCAAGGAATAAGTCTCTTTTGGTTGAAATTGGATTGTAATCCCTGTTTATCAACTATTATTTACTGTTTTCATTAAGCATTCAACCCAACCATCAACCAATTTAATAGGTTACCATCGGGTTCATTGTTTGTATCATTTTAACAAAATTTAAATTAAATCTAGTCTTATGGGGTATGATAATTGGAATAACCCCAAGTTTATTATTTATTGACAAGTTTATAATAATTGGAATACTCCCAAGTTTATTATTTATTGACAGTGTATGCTTGTACATAGACTACTCTTATTCATTTTTATCACACATACAGATTTGGTCATTCGATGCTCGTTATAATAAGATACACCTGAAGATGCATGATTTTAAACTAAGAAATAATCACTTTGATCAAATGCACCCGCAGTTGCATGATTTTAAATCAATAAGTGAATTTTAACTACCGAACATTTGGTAGAGAAGACATATTCTTCTATTCATCTATAAAAGTGCATTTAAAAGTATTGTAATGAGCAAATGCAACACCTTTTTAAATATAAATAAAATAAATGAGCATCTTATTCATGAACCTAAACCAACTATTTTGATATCATTTTCTAAAGTAAATATTGTAGTATATAATAATTATGATGAAGGTTGAAATCACGATAGAAGAGTAAGTACTTGCTCGTTTTGTTGCGATTATAATTGCTCAAAATTGAACCACACGACTATATTGAAAGAGTTAACAACAAGTATGCATAAGTAATTTGGATACTAAGCACTCTAACTACATTAATTTTGAGGATCAAGCATGCATGTTCATAGAAGAAAATAGAGTTTGAGATTACAACCTTTGTAGAATTCCAAATTCCAGGAATCCTTGGTTTGATTTTGATCACGAACGCTTCGTGAACCACCGCTAGAGTCTTTCCCACTATTCTTCGATCTTAGAACGGATTGTGGGATCCAATTATGATGAGAATTTGAAGGGAATTTTGAGTCTTAGAGAGTTTTTGCATGAAGGAACTTTGAGAAACAAATTTCTCTTCAAATTCCAAATTGCACGAAGTTTTCTTCAGTCTATTTTTTTTTTTTTTTTTATTTAAAGAAGATGAACATGCAATCAAATTGCATAAAAAATTGACACCAAATCAATTTACAAAGTGGAAAATTAGATGTTAGACTAAGTGGAAAAAGTGGGAAAAACCCACTTTCCAAAATTTTCTTCTTTTTAAAATAATTTTCATAAAATCAATTTAAAAAGAATGTTGATTTTTAAATCTGAATTTCATAACTTCAAACTTAATTTTAAATAAAATTAATTAAATAATTAATTAAATAATTTAATTTAATATCAAATATTAAATTAATAAAACACCTATCTCGAACATGAATCCTCATTCATGTATACAATATTTAAATATTTTTAACTCTTCAATTTATTCATTTCCATAATTAAACGTCAATTATATCGCATATAATTAATTATAATTCCCTGATCTGAATTTGAACATTTCAAATTATCTCATCGCATTGTCCTAAAGTTTAGTCCGATATGAGCTAGTAGGGAGACCTAATGGACCTACAGATCATGAGTCTCGACGATCCAAGATTAATCGGCTAGACTCTTTAACCCAATTAATCAACATTCGTTAACTACTAGGATACTTCGCCGAAGCCCAATAGTTGTACGTTCCTCACGGTAGATATATTTATGTCCACTTAATTTAACCATGATTAATAAGTCGATCCTTCATGGTGATAGAGTAAACATGCATAAAATGGAAGATAACAAAATCATTAAACACTCTAATTACACTTAATTTGAGTTACAAGCATGCTAAAACACAAGTTTCAAACAATAGGGTTTCAGAAATACAACATTTGTATATTTCCTTCAATTCAAGGCTAATCTCCATGAACTTGATCTTCAAATCTTCAGTAGACATCAAGAGAATCTTCTCTACTATTCTCGGTATTGGATTTGAATGGTGGAACTCTAAATTGGAAGGGAGTTGGAGAGAATTGGAGAAGTTTAAGAGAAAATATTCAATAGAATTTTCTTTCTCAAAAATTCAAAATCCATCATTCCAAAATCTGATAAATCAAGTATTTATTCAGATTACTCATGCAAGCACTAAGTAATTCAGCATTTTGACACTTCAAAATGCATTATAGAAGTGGGCTAGGTGTTGATTTAGGGAGAAATCCACTAAGAAATTCAATACTTGGATAATTCTACTTTCACCTTAATTTCAACTTTTAGTTATATTTAAATTAAAACTAAACTAAATATAATTTAAATTCAATTTCTAAAAATTGAATTTCTCTCAAAATTGAATTGAATTGAATTAATTAATTAAATAAATTTAATTAATTAAATAATAATAATTTAATATCTAATATTAAATTAATAAAACACCTATCTCGAACATGAATCTCTATTCATGTAATCAATATTTAAATCATTATTTAAATATTTTGAATTCTCCAATTACATTTAATTTCAATAAATTTAAACGTTAATTATATCGAATATAATTATCCAAACCTTAAAATTGAAGTTGAACATTTCAAATCCAAACCCTAAAATTGAATTTGAACATTTCAAATTCACATAATATTTTAATCCAAGGTCTATTCTTTACGAGCTAGTAGAGAAACCTTAAGGACCTACAAATACGAGCTCCAACAATTTGAGATTAATCGGTTAAACTCTTTAATCTGAATTATGATATTCGTTAACTACCGAGACGTACCACTATAGCTCGATAGTTGCACTCTCCTCACTGTAGAGATATTTCTGTCCACTTGATTTAACCATAATCAGTAAGTCGATCCTCCATAGGTCGTTCGTATTTATAGCTAGGTCAAAATTACCGTTTTACCCCTGTAAATATATCTTGCTCCTTAAGTCACCACCAATCCTCTATTGAACAATTGGTTTATAGTCCAACCAATGAACTATGTCCCTCTTTATCATGAGAGGGTGGGGCCCCCTTTATTCAAGACCATGAATCGTTACTTAAGAGAACAACCTATCTGTTAACCTTAAAATTGGGTAGGAGTGAATTCCATCTTGCAAGACTATGTCTCTAGCTATCTATCCGGTTTTATCCCCAAAATTGGAGGCTTATTGAGCAGTGTTGTTGAATTACTCTCATCTATGTAGATCAAAGAGTAATCTCAAATAAACAGGAGTTCATAGTTATCTTAGAATTAAGATCGAGTTACCCTAGGTTATTGAATTGAAATAGTCAATTTTAACAGTAAACCATTGTTATAAAGAAAAGTGACTATTTCGTGGTCTGGTCTTATGCAAACGTCTTTTGCATAGGATGTCTCCACTCGCATGTCTCCACATGAACGATTTCGGGAACACATCGTTTGTATTAGTATACAAAGTGGAACGCATCCATAGTGTCCCTAGGATGAGGTACCCAATCTCATCCATATACTTATAGATCTTTTAGGATATATACTATAACTTGATCCTCTTTTATGTCTCTACGTAAAGTTAAAATATTCATACTATAGTCATGAGTTCACTTATTGAATTTTATAACAGAGTGCAATTTTCAATAATACTTTTATTGAAAAAAAATATATGTTTCATATATTACGAACTGCGAGTTTTAGGACATTCCCAACATATGGGTTGCTCGTAATTACAACTGGGTCAAAATTACTGTTTCACTCCTGTAATTATATATTACTCCTTAAGTTCCACTGATCCTCTAATGAACAATTGGTTTGTGGTCCAACCACCAAACCGAGTCCCTCTTGGGCCAATGAGAGGGTGAAGCCTCTTGTTCGAGACCCGGAGTCAACACTTAAAAGAACAATCTATCTATTATCCCCAAAATTGGGTAGAAGTGAATTCCATCTTGCAGAACAATGTCCCTAGCTATCTACCCGGTCTTACCCCTAAAATGGGAGGCTTATTGAGTCAACGATGTTGAGTGACTCTCATCCATGCAAATTAAAAGATAATCTCAAATAAACAAGAGTTCATAGGTAGCTCAAGATTAAGATCGAGTTACCTAGGTCATCAAATTGAAATAGTTAGTCTTATTAGTAAACGACATTATAAAGTAAAAGTGATTATCTCGTGGTTTGGTCTTATGCAAATTCATTGCATAGGATGCCCCAACTCGCATGTCTCCACAAGAACGATTCAGGATCACATCGTTTGTATCAAATAAAGAGTGGGTCGCATCTGATAGTGTCCTCAGGTTAAAGTATTCAGCCTTATCCCTATACTATAGACGTTTTGACTATTACTCGAACTTGGTCCACTTTTATATCTCCACATCAAGTTCAAGTATTCATGTTATAGGCAGGAGTTCTTAGTTTATTAGATTTGAGGTTAAAAATGTACAATTCACAAATTCAATAACATCTCTATTGAATAAACCTCAATAATTTTTTTTTGAAAAATAAAATAAATTTAATGTTTATAAACTACGAATTTTAGGGCATACAACCCAATATATACTAAAATGGAAGTTCCACATTTTAGATGTAATACCAAAGAGATATTAGTCTTGTACCTTTCGTGCATTTTAACTTTGCCCAAACTTTAAAAGTCTTGAGTATAATGAAAAGAAAAAAAAAATGTATGGAAGCAAAATTGTGAATCTCTTGAAGAGATCACAGTTTTTTGGACCTCCTAAAATATGACATATTTGGATGTTCCAAATTTGGTAAAATCTCCTAAAGTTAAGTTGGAAATTTTTAAATGAGGTGGCATGTTGAGTCACAGATTTTAAATAAAGTGGTCATTTTTATTATTTTTTCTATCTGTATTGAGTGATTTTTTTTTTTTTTGTCATCTCTCATTCTCTCCCTCCCTTTAGTTTCTCTCCTCCTTTCCCTTTCCATCTCTCCACCACAACTCCTCTGGAACTGCTAATTCCCTTATACAAATAGGAAAGTTAAAGTTAATATTGGGTTTTCATGTATTCAGAATGCTCCGGGAAGCATCGTGGCTTTAATGTTCAATCAGCTTTGTTAGATAAACTACCGTGAATTCTTGGTATGAAATTCATATCAAAACGATGGAGTTGGGACTAATGAGTCGCTCAATGTTTCAAAGTATGAGATTGTTGGGATTTATGCCTAAAACCTGGTAGTTAATTGGTTTTGACATAATAAGTTATTATTTTAAATATGCAATAGTAAGTCATCCATTACAGTAAAAATCCAAAAAAATTTCATGTGACAAATACTATGACAAAAAAAATATTAGAAATCTATAAAATAAGGTTAAATAGTGTTGATGAGTTAATTCCAAGTAAATCCACTAAATAGTTAACAAGTGTTATCAACCATTTAATTGCATTTGAAAGTCAAATAAATACTAATTGTCAACTAGATAAGCCTTCTTTGTAGTAGGAGAGTTATGAGATGACAATATTTATAATGACTTAATAGAAGTTAAAGTTGTCATATTATATGACAAAAGCTTATTGACCTCAAACGTAGTGGGAGAGTTATGAGATGGCTAAACAATGACCTACAAGAAGTCAAATTTGTCATACAAGATGACACAAGTCGAGGAATATAGACAAGAATCATTATATCAAAGTCATAGATTTTGAGATAGATTTTTTGAATTTGTAGATTTTCTTGATGGGGAAAACCCAAATGATATAAATGGATCTACAAAAAAGACAGAATCTATGTACTCCAACTAAGTTTGAATTTATTAAGGTAAAACCCACAGGATATGAATGTATCTACAAAACAGATATGAAGGTGTAGATAAGAAGATAGTGATCTTTAAAGTAAGACTCATGCCAATAGGTGAAACTGATGAGTAAATAGATTGTAAGTCAATTTTCTCACCTTTAGCCACAATGGAATTTGTAAGCATTATTTGATTCATTGTTACATATAAGATAAGTAAAATGAATTCTTTTATAAAAAGAAACTTATTGCATCTACATATATTTAGAGGTTTTTCAAATATCAAAAGCAAAAGGTTCGCAGAATCGTATATGTTCATTTGAGAAATGAATTACACAATCAAGATCATTGAATATGAGGTTTGATAAAAAGTATCATAACCTATGATTTTGAATAAATAATAATTATCTTGTACAGATAAGAAAAATATTAAATACTAAATGAGCATTTCTCATATTTTATATTGTTTCTTATCACTCATTATGAATAATGTAAAAGTTCAATTTAACATAAAAGTTTACATTTGACCACCTAACCAATTTCAAATAGATGATTTGAAATGACTAAGTATGTGTCTAAATAAATATTTTAAAGACATAATGGTAAGTTTGTCTTGAGTATCTTATATTTACAAAATTGTTGTCAAATATTATATGCAAAGCTTCAGAAAGAATGATAGTGTATCATTCTAAAATGAAATTTATAAAGTCTAAGAAAGAGTATCCCAAAACACCTCAAGTGTTGAGGACGAGTGATTAATTATCTTGTCTTAGTAGAAGACAATTAATATGTAAATGAGGAATATCATTTTTATATACAATTGGTTAGTTATATTGGTTAGAACAATAGTATGGCCATTGAGTACAAAATGATAAATGTTCTCAAGATATCTATGGATAATGAGAAATTTATGTGTACAAAGTTAAGGATTCGATTTGTTACAAGATACACTAAATCTTACAGAGATTAAGTTATCCTAAATGGTATAAAACAATATACAAAATAACTGTTTTTGCTTGTGAAGCAATACAAATAATTTGTGTATTCATAAAATATCCTTATAGATTTAAAAGTTGTTCATATGTGAATTAGTCTATCATGCTTTATTAAATGATAGTGGTGCATATACTGAAACTAAGAATATTAGTAACGACCAATTTATTGGGTTAAGGCAAATTGAGAGAAAGCATCATGGTGGTGACCAAGATGATATTTTATGACATACAGTTTGATTTATAAAAAAATTCGCTCTAGGCTATAGTGTATGAGGGTTACCTAAAATGTCTAGGACTACAAGACATGTCTCTTCACCACTAAGGCAAGTAAGAGAACAAGTTAGATATAGAGTATGCCCTAGGATCCATATTCATTGCTTTAGTACAAGTGGAAGATTGTTGAGATTTGTGCCTTAAAGTCTCGCAGTTAATTAATTCTTTAATATAATATTTAATTAATTATTAAATAGGAAATAATGAATTATTAGTTACAGTAAAAATCCAAGGTTATTTTATGAGACTTGAACAGTATGTAATTGACTTTGATCATTGTTTAAATTAAATCCTCTTTCCCGCCTTCACGAGAGGGTGTTTGTAACTCATGTTGAACAGTATGAATATTATTTAATCCACCTTCACGAGTGTTCGTAACTCCAATAAGATCAAATTACCGTTTTGCCCTTGGGTTACCTCTGGATCCTTAAGTACCAGCGTTCCTCTAATGAACAACCTGTTTATGGTCCAACCAATAAACAGAAATTCTTCTCGAGCCAATGAGAGGGCAGGGCCCTTTGTTTAAGTCTCGGAGATACTATTTAAGGGAACACTCATCTATTTACCATTAAGGCGGGAAGAGGTGAATTCCATCTTGTATTATTATATTCCCAACTCCTCATTCGGTCTTGTCCCCAATATAGCAGACATATTGGGTTGGCGAACTGACCACTCTCACCCATACAAATCAAAGGACAATCCCTCGTGAACAGGAGTTCATAATATACTTAAGATTAAGACTAAGTTGCCTAAGTCATCCTATTAAAATGGAACCTAACTAGTTAACGGTGTTACATCCAGTGGTTAATATTTTGCGGTCCAGTCTTATGCAAACTCATTGCATATGATACCCTCATTCGCATGTCAATTACACGAATGCTTTGGACCATTGCATTTGTCTCAAATACAAAGTGGGTCGTATCCATAGTTTTACCAGGATAAAGTACCTAGTTTTATCCCTATATTATATACCCTTTAGGCTATATCTTGAACATTGATCACTGTATGTCTCTGTTGGGGTTGATGCCCTAAATCTCGCAGGGTCCTGTAGTTTGTGAACATCTGTATGAACAAACATATATGATGTAATAATATGAGATTTTTTATTCACTACTGTCTATGAAATATGAGATATTTTAGTTGTATTAACCACAAACCAATAAACTAAGATTCCCGGTTATCGTTTTAACTTAAGCATATATGTGAAGACATACAAGTAGATCGTGCTTTAAGTGATAACCTAAATGGTCTATAGTATATGGATATAGGAGGGAAACCTTATCCTGATGACGCTACGAATGCAACCCGCTAAGATGTTACAAGTGTTGTAAAGTGCTACAAATGGTATGCTCTTGACCATTCATGTATTAGACATGCGAGCGGGATGCTCTATACAAAAGAGTTTGTATAAGATCGGACCACAAAATGTTTAATCTCGTTATATAACGTCATTCATGACAGAGACTTTCATTTCACTAGAATGACCATAGGTAACATGACCTTAATCTTGAGTGAGTTGGGAACTCTTGCCTATGAAAGCGGTTCTTTGATTTGCATGGGTACGAGTGGCCAGATCGCCGACTCAAACCTACCACTTTGAGGATTCGTTTGATTGGGGAGCTGAGAACTCAACTACACAAGACAAAATTCACTCATTCTCCGATTCAGGGGTAAGTTGATAAATTGTTCCCTTAAAAGCTGATTCCAGGGCTTGAACAACGTGGTGCCACATCTTTTCTTGGCCTGAGAAGGATTTATTCATAGTAGGACTATGAAGTATTATTCGTTAGAGGAATCAGTAGTACTTAAGGAGTTAAATGTAATTACAAGGGTCCAACTGTACTTACGAGCGATTTGTGAAGGGTCATTATACTGTTAATTAGTTATATCCAATGGACACAAAAATATAGCTGTAGCATGAAGAGTGCAGTTGTCGATCTTTACTAGAGTGTCCGACAGTTAACGGATGGTAGATAGCGTGATTAAAGAGTTTAATCAGTTATTCACGTACCGTTGGAGCTTCAAGCTACAGGTCTATAAGGTCCCCTTGGTAACTCAATGGATTCATATTGAGAATCAGTTTTGGGTTAGTTTGAAGTGTTCAAATTAACAAGAGAAAATTTGATTATATATGATATAATTAAATTGCTTCAATTATATGTAATATAATTGACTTGATGTATTAAATACATTTATTGGAAGAATTATTATTAAATGTCATAAAGATAAAAAGAACCATGGTTTATATATATTGAATAAGATGTGATATTAAAACTATAGGTTATGAATATATTATTTATTTGTAATTAAATCAATTATGGGATAATTGATTTTGATTTTTTCTCCTAAAATAAACTTAGTGGGAAGTTGTTATCAGTTACGGTAACTGATGGATAAAATGAAAATCGTTTTCATTTTTTCATTATGCAATTGATAAGCGATTGATAATCGAACGCACAAAAGGAAATAGCTATATGATAGCTTGAGAGCATAAACGATCGTGCATCGAGTTTGCTATACGATAGACACTCATTTCTAAACAATCGAATACTCAGTCTATACGATAGACTCCAGTTTTTTCCCACTTACTCGATTGTCTATACGATCATTCAATTCCGCATTCCCTCTACCAAAATCATACAGAGCCCACGACTCTTAGATTCTCACATCGAGAATATCAAGGTAGTCTTGTGGTGGTGTCTACTTACTGTTCAAGGTTCGACTGTTATTTATTCTTGTTCGAGGAGATTGTTGAGGCATGATGTTCGTGTTGTTAGATCGAGAGGAACGAAAAGAAAAGTTCTTCAAGGGTAAGTTCACTTGGTCCTTAGTGTTGTTTTTATGAAGCATGCTATAATTTAGAGTTTATGCATAATTGGTGTTGTTTGAATGTAAATGTGGATGGTTTGTCACAATGGGGTTTGGAACAATCTTGCTTCCATTCACTAGTTTTCTTTGTATAGAGTTCCTTCAATTGGTATCAGAGCCAGGTTGAGGGAGTTGACTATGAGGAGACTTTCTCGCCTGTTGTGATGCTTAAGTATATCTGCATCCTTCTATCCATTGCCTCATATTATGACTATGAGATATAGCAAACGGATGTCGAGATTTCCTTTCTAAATGGTAATCTTAAGGAGACCATTTATATGGCGTAACCCGAGGGATTCATAGCCCAAGGTCAGGAGCAAAAGGTTTGCAAACTGAATCGGTCCATTATGGACTGAAACATGCATCTCGATCTTGGATCATAAGGTTTGATACTGCGATTAAATCTTATGGCTTTGATCAAAATGCTGATGAGCCTTGTGTCTACAAGAAAATCATCAACAGTTCAATAGTTTTCCTAGTGTTATATGTAGACGATATCCTACTCATTGGGAATGATGTAAGTTTACTGACTGCAGTTAAGAACTGGCCAGCGACCCAATTCCAAATGAAAGATTTGGGAGAGGCTAGTTTGTTCTTGGGATTCATATCTTTCGGGATCAAAGGAATAAAGTGCTAGCATTGTCTCAAACATTGTACATTGATAAGATGTTGATCGAGTACTCGATGCAGGACTCCGAGAGGGGCCTTTTACGTTTTCGTCATGGAGTTACATTGTCTAAGAAGCAATGTCCTAAGACACCTCAAGAGGTTGAGGAAATGAGACGGTTCCCCTATGCATCTGCGGTTGGTAGTTTGATGTACGCGATGTTATGTACTAGACTTGACATCTGCTATGCTGTGGGGATAGTCAGTAGATATCAATCTAATCCAGGACAAGATCATTGGACTGCCGTTAAGAACATCATCAAGTATCTTCAAAGAACGAGAGACTACATGCTTGTGTATGGTTCTAAGGATTTGATCCTTATAGGATATACGGACTCTGATTATCAAACTGATAAGGATTCTCGAAAATCCACTTCAGGATCAATGTTCACTCTTAACGGAGGGGTTGTAGTGTGGCGAAGCACTAAGCAGGGGTGTATCGCTGACTCCACTATGGAGGCCGAGTATGTAGCGGCTTGTGAAGTTGCTAAGGAGGCCGTTTGGCTCAGAAAGTTCCTGACTGATCTGAAACTTGTTCCAAATATGTCTAGGCCCATCACCCTTTATTGTGATAATAGTGGTTTTGTGGCAACTTTTAGAGAGTCTCAGAGTCACAAGTGCGGCAAGCATATAGAGCGAAAATACCATCTCATCAGAGATATTGTGCAATGAGGGGACGTGATAGTCACGAAGATAGCTTCAAAGCACAATGTTGTTGATCCATTTATGAAGGCTCTCACGGCTATAGTGTTCGAGGGTCACCTACAGAGCATGGGTCTACGGGACCGTCCGTGGCTGGACTAGGGAAAGTAGGAGTATTGTTGTACTGGGCCTTTGTGCCCTAGTTTATTGTTTTGTACTTGTATTTTTCTTGTACACCCCACTAGCCTTAGGATAAGTGAGAGATTGTTGGGTTGATGTCCTAAATCTTGCAGGGTCCTGTAATTTGTAAACATCTATATGAACAAACATTTTGATGTAATAATATGAGATTTTTTATTCACTACTGTCTATGAAATATGAGATATTTTAGTTGCATTAACCACAAACCAATGAACTAAGATCCCTAGTTATCGTTGTAACTTAAGCATGTATGTGAATACATACAAGTGGATCGTGCTTTAAGTGATAACCTAAATGGTCTGTAGTATATGGATATAGGAAGTAAACCTTATCCTAATGATGCTACGAGTGCGACCTGCTTAATAGATGTTACAAATGGTGTAAAGTGCTACAAATTGTTTGATCCTGACTATTCATATATTAGACATGCGAACGGGGATGCTCTATACAAAAGAGTTTGTATAAGACCGGACCACGAAATGTTTAGTCTCGTTATATAACGTCGTTCATGACAGACACTTAACATGACCTTAATCCTGAGTGAGTTGGGAACTCATGCATATGAGGGCGATCATTTGATTTGCATGAGAGTGAGTGGCCAGATCGTCTACTCAAACCTACCACTTTGGGTATTCGTCTGATTGAGGAGCTGGGAACTCAGCTACACAAGACGAAATTCACTTCTTCCCTGATTCAAGGGTAAGTAGATAAATTGCTCCCTTAAATGCTGATTCTGGGGCTTGAACAATGTGGCGCTACGCCTTTTCTTGGCCCGAGAAAGGTTTACTCATAGTAGGACTATAAAGTATTGTACATTAGAGAAATCGGTAGTACTTAAGAAGATGTAATTACAAGGGGAAAATGGTAAATTGGCCCGGTTGTACTTACGAGCGATTTAGGAAGGGTCATCGTACTGTTGATTGGTTATATCCAATGGATACAGAAATATAGTTGTAGCGCGAATAGTGCAGCTATCGGTTCTTAGTGGAGTGTCCGACAGTTAACGGATGGTGGATATCGTGATTAAAGAGTTTAGTAAGTTATTCATGTACCGTTAGAGCTTCAAGCTACAGGTCCAAAAAGTCTCCTTAGTAGCTCAATGGATTCATGTTTAGGATTGGTTTTTGGGTTAGTTTGAAGTGTTCAAATTAACGAAAGGAAATTTTATTATATATGATATAATTAAATTGCTTCAATTGTATGTGATATAATTGACTTGATGTATTAGATACATTTATTAGAGGAATTATTATAAATGCCATAAAGGAGAAAAATAACTATGGTTTTATATATATTGCATGAGATGTGATATTAAAACTATAGGTTATGAATATATTATTTATTTGTAATTAAATCAATCATGAGACAATTGGTTTCGATTTTTTCTCCTAATAACCAACTTAGTGAGAAGTTGTGATTAGTTATGGTAACTGATGGATAAAATGAAAATCGGTTTCATTTTTTCGTTATACGATTGACAAGCGATTGATAATTGAACGATAAATGAATGATACTCGAACGCATAAAAGGAAATAGCTACACGATAGCTTGAGAGCATAAATGATCGTGAATCGAGTTTGCTATACGATAGACACTCGTTTCTAAACGATCGAGTACTCAGTCTATACGGTATACTCTAGTTTTCTCCCACTTACTCGATCGTCTATACGATCATTCAATTCCTCCTTCCCTCTACCAAAACCATACAGAGCCCATAACTTCTGGATTCTTACGTCGAGAATACCAAGGTAGACTCGTGGTGGTGTCTGCTTACTATTCGAGGGTTAAGTGTTGTTTATTTCTATTTGAGGAGATTGTTGAAGCGTGACGTTTGTGCTGTTAGATCGAGAGTAATGAGAAGAAAAGTTCTTCAAGGGTAAGTTCACTTGATCCTTAGTGTTGTTTTTATAAAGCATGTTACAATTTAGAGTTGATGCATAACTGGTGTTGTTTGAAAGTAAATGTGTATGGTATGTCATAATGAGGTTTAGAACGATCTTGCTTCCTCTCACTGGTTCTCTTTGTATAGAGTTCCTTCAGTCTCCACATATAGTTCAAGACTCATAAGACAACATTGGATGTAAGTTTATCGGATTTAGGGTTATTAAGACAAAATAGACAAACAACGTAAACAATAACATTTATTGAATTAATATCTATAACTCTTTATTGATGATGGTCAATTAATAACATTTACTATCTATGAGTTTTAGGGCATAGAACCCAAAAAGAGCTTATAATTGTAGGTCCATTAAGTCCCCCTACTAGCTCACAACGAGTAAAACAAGGATTAAGAGTTTTGAAAGAATCTGAAATGTTTAAATTGATTAAGAGAATTTATGTTAATTGTATACGATGCAATTAATATAATATTTAGATACATTATAATATAAAGTTTAATTTTGAATGAGATTCGAAACTGAGCTCTGTAATATGAGAGTATATGCTTGAATAAGATTCAAATGTTAATCAATATGAATTAGGTTCATATCAAAACTATAGGATAAAATTAATGTGAATGAGATTTATATTAAAATTATAAGTTATGAAAGAGAAGTATATTTGAGAATGATTCAAATATATGCATATTTAATTATATATGAGATATCCAATTAAGATAAATAAATTAATTGATTTGATTAATTCATTATTATTTGATTTGATTAAATTAAATTAAAATCAAATTAGTTCAGATTAACTCCCCTACAGTTGTAGAAGAGTGGTGAGTGGATGAGGGGAGTTACAACTTCCTTCACTTATCTTATTTACAAAAGCTCTGCATTTGTGATGGAGGAAGTGGGTTTTTTTTTTTTTTTTTTTACGTGAAAAAAATAACCACAGACTCTTTCTCAATTTCTCCCTCAAGTTTACAGAGAAATTATTTTGTATAGAAATATCGATTCCCTTCTCACCTTCAAAAGGGTTCCTACATAACGAATCATTGCCAAGAGAATAGCGGGGAAAACTCTTTTGGTGGTGTCTCGAACGTGAAGTAGAGTTCGTGCTGCTGGGATTGGTGTCCTAATTCTTCTAGAGTCTCGTTGTTTGTAATTATACACATTGTTTTATGAATAAAATAACTGTTATTTCATTATGGCATTTACTCATATCCAATAAACAAAGCTCCATGGTTATCTAATGTAAACTTAAGCATGTATATGTGATGTACAAGTGGACCATGCCTTAAGTAATAATCTAGATAGGTATGTAGTATAAAGATTAAGGTAGGATACCTGATCCTGGTGACACTATGGATACAACCCGCTTTGTAGATGTTTGCAATTGTTGTAAACTACTACAGATAGTAGATCCTGACCATTCATGTGAAGACATGCGAGCGAGGGTGTCCTATACAAAGAGTTTGTATAAGACTGGACCACGAGATGACTAGACTCTATATACAATGTCATTGATACTAGAGACTTACGTCTCACCTAAACGACCATAGGTGACACGACCTCAATCATGAGTGTTTTGGGAATCATGCTTTTAAAGGTGGTCATTTGATTAATATGAATGAGAGTGACCAGATTGCCATCTCAACATGCCTACCTTTTTGGGGACTTGTCTGATCTGGGAGCTGGGAACTCAATACACAAGATGGAATCCACTCCTTCCCTGAAGTAGGGGTAAGTAAAGAGATTGCTCCCTTAAGGGCTGATTCTAGGGTCTAAACATAGTGGTCATTGCTTCTCTTTGGAAGAGAGGACTCAGTCATAGTAGGACTATGACTTATGTTCATTGGAGGATTCAGTGATACTTAAGGAGTTAGATGTAACTATAGGGACATAACGGTTATTGGTCGAGTTGTACTTACGAGTGATTTGTAAAGGGTTGTTGCACTGTTGATTGGTTAAGATGGAAAAATAATATATATATAGTAAGAAGAGTTCGACTGTCGGTCTTTAGTAGAGTGCTTGGCAGTTAACGGATGGTGGATCCCGTGACTAAAGCGTTTAGTCAGTTATTCATGTACCGTTCGAGCTTCGAGCTATAGATCCATAAGGTGCCCTTGGTAGCTCAATGGATTCAAGTTGAGGATCAATTCTTGGTGTTGATTTGAAATGTTCAAATTGACAAGAGGTAATTCGATTATATATGATATGATCGGTATGGTGTATGACAATTATATAAGAGGTAAACGATCATGGAGTGTTCTTAGGTGATAGACACTCAACTAAGCAATGAGTTAAACGATCGTATAACTTTTTTTAAACGATTGGGCATCGACCTATACGATAGGTTGTTCCATCTCCCACTTGCTCAATCGTTTACACGATTGTGGTTTTCTCCAATTTTCTGCCTCAACCAAGTCCACTCAGAGCCCACCCTCTGGATTCTCACACCAAGAATACCAAGGTAACCTCTTGGTGGTGTCATACTTGACACGGTTGAGGTTCTGTGGAGGTTGTTTATGGTGTTCGTAACCTTGGCGATCACTTAGTTCGGGTGCGCGATGTTCGTGTAGTGTAGCGGTCGTGTGTTGCTGTGTTGCTGTGATCGAGCGTTCGTGATCAAGGAACTTGAAGATGAATCTCTAAAAGTGTGTTGATTATTGTCCTTGATCTTTTGTATAGCATGCTGTAATATTTGTATTTCGCATATTCATTTTCATTTGTGATTGTAATTGTAATGTTCAAATACGATTGAAATTTGGAAAGATCATTCCGCTTATCATGGAAATCCTCGTATTCGATTTCCTTCACGTGCTATCATTGAAAAATTGAAGAAGATTTGAAGAGGTGTATTCAAAGGTAACCTTCTTTTCCCTTATGTTTTTACATGCTTAATCTACTGTGTATTTACTTTCTGTGTTTTAATTATTAAAATAAAATTGATGCAAAACGATCACACGCTCGTTTAGGATTTGGTCCCTTCAATAACTATACAAGATGAAATTTACTCTTTCTCGTTTTTTTTTTTGGATAAGTAGATGAATAGTTCTCTTAAGTGCCGATTCTGGATCTCAAATAAAGGGTACTCGCTCTCTCATTTGGCCAAGAGAGACTTGGTTTATAGTAGGACCATAAATAGATTGTTCATTAGAGGAATCGATGATAGTAAAAGAATAAGAGGTAACCACAGAGGTAAAACAGTAATTTGACCCATCTGGAATTATGAACAACTCGTGAATGATCGACTTACTTGGAATAGTCAAATCCATGAAAGAAACATGTTTTATAGTGATAAGATTGAAGTTACGAGTCTTTAGTGGAGTGACCCCTAGTTACTCAATGTTGGTCAATTTAATTAAAGAGTTTAATTAATTAACCTCAGATCATTGGTGCTTATAATTTGTAGGTCTATCAGGTCCCATGCTAGCCCGAAATGGGTAAACAAGGACCAGTAATTATGAAAGAATTTGAACTATTCAAATTAATTAAGAGAATCATATTGATTGTATACGATACAATTAATATAATGTATACAAATTATAATATAAAGTTTTTTTTTTTTTTTTTAATAAGATTCAAAATTAAACTATATAATAAAAGGAGGTTTATTGTATTTGAATAAGATTCAAATAATAATATGAATTAGATTCATATTAATTCTATAGATTAAAAGTTAATATGAATGAGGTTAAACTATAGGTTCTGAGATAGATATATATATTTGAATAAGATTCAAATATTTAATTAAATATTTGATATTTATTTTTGCAAATTAATTAATTAATTAATTTAAATTAGTTGTTAAGTATTGTAATTAATAGTTAAGTTAATTAAATTAAATTAGTTTAATTTAATAAATGGATGAAATGGGTGGTTTTGTTTTGAAAAATCAATCTCACTTCACGTTAAAAGAAGATGGGAAGTTTTTCTCTAGACGAAGAGTTTTTGCAGAAGAGAAAACTCGCACTTGCCTTCTCATCTCTCTCTCAAATTTTAACAGAAAAAAGGCTTTTTCTAGAAAAACTCTCCTGCAAAATAATAATAATAATAATAATAATTGTCTCTTTCAAAAGGAGGTTTTCACAAATCGACTCCTTGCCAGAGAATAGCAGGGAAGATATTTTAGAGGCATCCCTGTATGTGAGAGTAATTCGGAAGAAAATAGATCTTGCAAATTGTGAGGACCTGTAGAAGATTTGAACAAGTGTTCTTCATAGATAAGTTTATTATTTCATGTATTACTTGCTTAGCCTATTTTACTACATTATGAATGTTGTGTGTTCTTTGTTTTCTATGTTGTGAATTCTAAATGAAGTCAAAGCAACAAGCGATTAATCGCTTCCTCTAGGGATTCGATCCCTTCAGAGAGAATATTCGAGTAGGGAAATTGAGGCCTCTATTACCATAAGGTGCTAGTGGATGAAGAGGAGGATTAGGGGAGTATGATTTATGCATGGTCTCACTGGGAGACCTCTGCTAGAAATAAAGACATTTTTTTGCGAGAAAAATTGAAAATTGAGTTGAATGAATCAAGGCTAGAAGGAATTCCACCATTACGAGAAAAATATGTTGGATTTGGGTTGATTCTTGCACCTGTTCAAACAAATGATGCCCTAATTTCAAAATAAGATTGATATGTCATTAGGAAACCCCTACGTGCGAACTGTGGAAAGCACCATTTGGGAACATGTTACAGTGGGAAGAACGTTAATTTCCAGTATGGACAGATAGGTCATTTCAAGAGGAACTGTCCTCAATTAGTTCGAGAAGTTCAAGTAGAACATGAACTGATTTCTCAAACTATTGAACAACCAAAACAAATTGAAGTTAGAGGAGAAGGTTCTGACGAAATCATTTATGTTCATATAGAAAAATGGTTTAACGAAATCATTTATGAGAGCAACGCTTGTAAGATCTGTATGAGGTCATACTATTTTGTATGCAATGTTCTTTATATCCAACAACTTATTATAAGTATTTGGCTAGAAGCCAAAATATATTTCATATGCAAATTATTGAATGTGTAGTAAATGTTTAAACTCTCCCACCACAAAATACTAAATGGGTCTTTAAATAAAGGTTATAAATGTATTTTATTGCACAAATTGCTAATTGTGATCCAAATGAGATAATTTTTTCAACATTGATTGGATAAATTAAGAAGTTAGAAAATAAAAATTGCATGAATCCATTGTTATTGTCTCGTTTAAATACCTATATAGATTAATAAGTACCAGAAATTCAAAAGAAAATTCATTTGCAAGATATTGCAAATAAATTATCATATGCATTTACACATCATTTACAAATACTAATAAACTAGCTAAGCCAAATATACAAGCAAATGCATTGTCTAGAATTGATATCCTAGTGCAATAAGTTGTATTACTAATGAGTCGACAACATGTCTGAAGCAGGATAGATTAATGAGTTCCAAAGGCAAAAATCGTCAAAAGAGAAAATGGCTAGTCGCATAAATAGAATTCAAGCCCAAAATAATAGAATATGTAGTACAAGTATAAAATAATTACATATATAGATTAAAAAAAATGGTAAATGATTAAAAAACTCATGCCTAGCCACCATTTTGTTCGCTTCTTCTCGGTTTTCTCAAATTAAAAGCAACTATCAATGGTTATCAACTGCTATTGTTGATAGCTTCTATCAATTGCTATCGATGATAGTTGCTATCAACGAGCTTTCAATTTGAGAAAAATTAATACAATCTTGAAATATTAGCTTTTAATTTACTATAAATTATTAGTAGCTATCATTGATTCACTTTCATCAATTGAAATCAACGTTGAAATATTACTACTTAAGGCTATCAATGACTATCAATGATAGATTTATAAATAGTGATCAACTTTGAAAGAAGACCAACAACTTTGATTACCATAGTAGTTATCACTAATAATCTTTTATCTTGACTATCACTGATAACAACTATCAGTCGTCGTCACTGATAGACTTTCATCAATTAGAATCAACCTTGAAATATTAACACTTAAAGCTATCAATGGTAGACTTCTATAACTGGTTATCACCTTTGAAAGAAACTCGATATATATATATATAACATAAGTTTTATCACCAATATCACTAACGTCACTCATGTTGTGGTTATCAGTGATAGCTTCTTTCATTGATAACATCACTAATAAGATGCTAATGATCTCATTGATATCATGCTATCAGTGATAGTTCTCTATCACCAATAACGTGCTATCAGTGGTAGCTTCTATCATCGATAACATGCTATCGGGTAGCTTCTATCATCGATAACATGCTATTACTATTAGCTCCTATCACTGATAACATGTTATCAGTAGTAGCTTCTATCAATCATAGCCACAGAACACCTTTTTGCCCATTTTTTTTCATTCTCAAACATTTATAACCTTTTTCTTTTCGATGATAGCTTTATCACTGATAAACATGCTATTAGTGATAACTTCTAGGCATTCCACTTACATTTTAGTTCGAGATTCAACTTTATTTATTAAATTGATTAAGTTTGCTATCAATGGTGGATTTCTATAAGTGGCTATTAACTATGAAAATACAATCAAAGATTAAGCTATCAATGATAGAAAATATTAGTGACTATCACTGATAGACTTTCATTTGCTATTTATATTTATTATTTGTTATAATAATCATTCTTGATGATTGGCTTGTTGGTGTTAAGTCACTTATGAATTGAGTATTTTCAAGTCTTGTGTACGGAACTCAACTTCATAATTCTTGTGAAAAAAAGGGGAAGAAGAAAAAAATTCAAATAAAGGAAAGAAAAAGTTTAAAAATAAGAGAAAGAGAAGAAGCAAAAGTCGAAAAAAGGGAAAGAAAAATAAATAGAACAAAAGGAAGCAAAAATCAGGCAAATGAGAGAAAAATTTAAAAAAGAAAAAGAAAGGAAAGAAGCAAAAAATCGAAGAAAGAAAAGAAAAGAAAATAATAAAAAAAGATAAGAGAAGAAACAAAAATCGGAGAAAGGGAAGAAAAAAAAAACAAGAACCGAAGAAAGAAAATAAAAAAAAGAGCAAAAACCGAAGAAAGAAAAGGAAATTAAAAAAATAAAGAAAATAAAAAAATAAAAAAATGAAAGAAAATAAAAAAATAAAGGAAAGAAAAAGAAAGAGAAAAAGAAGGAAATGAAAGAAAATGAAAAAATGAAAAAAGAGAGAGAAGAAGCAAAAATCAAGAGAAAGAAAATAAAAAGACTAAAAAAAGGAGTACAACAATATAATACAAGGGAGAGCGGAATTAGAAATTAAAAAAAATCAAATATTGACTAGTTAACTCATTCATATTTGCAAATATTTTAAAGATGTAATATATTTTTAGATTTTTTCTCTTATTCTACTATGTATTACAAATATCCAAGAGAAAAATAGTGGAAATGACTTAAATGATGATAGAAATATTCTAGAAAAAATCTTTAACATGACTATTCACGAGAATATTGTAGGTTAAAACCTGATACTAATAATCAAAATTCGACATTGTCATCATGTGCGGAGCCACATAAGGGCCAGGAGGGGCACGTGCCCCCCTCCCCCCTCCCAATTTATCCGTTTTTTATATTTTTAATGTAAATTATAAAGTAATATATATGTATATATATTCAAGTTGACTAACAAAAATAATGTTGGCTTGTTGGCGTGTAGTATTGTTTGGTTAGCAGTAGATAAAAGTTTGACTTTTACTACTTGTAACATTTTATTTCGAACTTTTGTATGAGTTTTTACCCAAATTTTTTCTCTCTAATGGGCTTTTAAAATCCAACCCATGTAAAAAAAATAATAAAGTAAAGTAGGTCAAATAATGTGATATTTAAAATATAATATGTGGTCTTTTAATAAATAATGTGACATTTAGAATATTATAATGTGCCATTTTTAATAAATAATCAAATCATATAATTTTAATCAGTAACAAGACTGGACAATTTATAGACTTTTTTCCTTTTTTTCGAAATCCACTTTTCAATCTCAAGGACATTCGGTTAAAAAGAAGTTCATGTTTTGCACATAATTTTTATATTCATATTACACCTTTATACATTTTTGTTTGTTTTCATGTTATTTTTCCATTCACATTACTCGTATAGGTTTTTAAAATTAATTTCAGAGTTCAAGCAAGATGATTATTTGTTGTCAATCGTTTAGATATACAAATTTGACAAGTAAGTTTCAAATCTTCTTAGACTTAAAGTTTTTATGCCTTTAAATCGATATAATAGAATGTAACATTCTTATTATCAATACTTTTGTAAAGTTGATTCAAAATTAATATGGAGAGATATTATAAAAGAAAAACAACAATAGAGACGGTAGAGGTATCATCTTCAAAAAAGAAAAATGTTTTGGATTATGATCGATCTTATACAGAAATCAATATAAAAAAACTACCTGCACATCTTGGTCTAAGAATCAAAATTTATGATTATAATTATAATATTCGAGATCAAGTTCATATAGCATATTTACTAAAAGGTTCTTGTCAACCTCGAAATCATATTTTTCTACTTAATTAGTAAAAGTCAAGATGATTTAATATACCTTGGTTAAGTGAATATTCTAATTAATTAAAGTATAGCATTTTAAATGATGTTACATTTTGTTTATGTTGCTATCTATTCAAACCAGAAGTAAGTGAAGAGTCGAAATCGATTTCAAAATATGAAAACTTGTAGAGGGAAATTGTAATGTAATAAATTAGTTAATATATAAAGTTATGAATATTTTTTTACATTCATTTATAAAACTTTTTTTTGTTAGACTTGTACATATAGTGCCTCTATATAAAATTTCTGACTCCGCCATTGATTGTCACTACTTGAAAACGATGAAACTGAGATAACGTGAATATTGACAATATTTTTGCCTATAAGGTTATTTATTGTAGATTCCTCAAAATTGAGAATTTTGAATAAGAATATGTTGAAGAATGTTGACATAATTGCTTATGTGAAAATAAGTCATCCAAACATAACTAAACTCATTTTTGTGCGACTCTTAGACCAACAGTTTATACTCTAGAAGATGTCAAACATGTGGGACATAAACAAATGAATATCTGTAAGAACGGAGGTTGTTGTAGAAGTCTTATATTAATTATGAGGAGAGATGATCTCTTTTGGTGGATGCTATAGCATATAATTTAGATAACTAATTGAACAAGCCATGTATGAAAAGTTCGATATGCATATTGTAGATGTAGTTATAATATATATAATTTAAAATAATGGTTGTTGGATGTCGCTGGAGTTGTCAATCAACGGTTGTGGTTGGATGTGGCCGAAGCTGGCTATTGGAGGTGGGCAATAGGGGCCTCGATGGTGATGAGGGTTGGATGTATTATTGGTGGAATGTACATAAATTATCGATGATATGCAAATTTGCCTCCAAACAATGAGCTGGGTCCATATCTCAACTCATAGCAACTTATACCTTCACCCCAAACACGCCCCTTAAGCAATTAAACAATGCAACTCAAATTTTAAATTATGTATGTATAATTACAATAATTTAATAACAACAAAAACACGTGATATGTAAACAAGACAATGTCAGAGAATGTGGTGGGGCGGAGGTATTGACAAAGACGAAGATTACACCGTCTTTATTTAGTTTACAAGTATTATTTTTTCTCTTCACTCCATCCACCTAAATGAAATTTCTACATCCGCTCGGGATAGGTCTCAGTCAATCCCATCTCCCCAAGAGAATGGATATCTCTAGAGAGACTATTACAAATTATAGAATACTACGAGTATTTTTTTTAAAATAAAGTGGAAAATCAAGAACTTTTAGATTAATATTAAAAAAGTTCCCTTTTAATATTTGTTCATCGGTCAATCAACCCATTATTGTCCTACCAACATTAATGTCAACTGGTAATTATTATAGACTAACCCATCCATCAAGTCATTAGAAAGGAAAGAAAATAAGAAATGCTAAAATGCCGTTTTTTCATGTATTTATCATATATTTTGAATTCGAATATTTTTAATAAGTAAAATTAGACCCAATCTTCAATCTTTAAAAGAAAGTTACGTGGATTATTGTTGAGCTAAGCTCACTTCGATAAATAAAAAAATTTAATCATTAAAAATTATTATTATTTTTTTTATTAAAATGTGTTAAATAATAATAATAACGTAATAGGGACATTTTTTCTTCTTTAATTTTAAAAAATAAATAGTAAATTAACTGTATAATTAATTATAGAGAAAAAGAAAAAAAAGCCTCCTCCGGAGTTGGACTTGGGGACTTAGATTTAGGAACCCATGTTTGCAAAGTCGTCTCTATCTCTCTGGTTCTCCTCCAGTTGAGTTCCGACCTACTCTCCTTTCGACTCACTCTCATACCTCTCTCTGGCCGTCAATGGCGGCTTCACTTCCCTCCAACGGATCAACCCTAAGGGACGCATTTGGAAATGTTCTTTCCTTCTTCATTCTCATCTTGATCGGCGTCCTAGCATTCTCAATTCGCCTTTTCTCTGTAAGCTTCTCGATCTCTTATTTCTCTTCCTCTCTTGATCTGACGCTCTCTTAATTTTTCATCCCGAATGACTACAAACCTGAGTAAAGAGCCGATGTTTTGGATTAAGGATCCCCGTTTCTCCCGCTCCCTTGTAAATTATTGTTCAAATGCTACAGATGTCTCTTTACGAGGAGAATTTCTTTATGGAGGAGTCCAGAGCCTGTTTTTCGGTTAACTTTTTGAACATGTGTATTAATTTGAGCGGTTTAGTCACATTGTTTCGTGCAATGATTTGCAGGTGATAAAGTATGAGAGTGTTATTCATGAATTTGATCCTTATTTCAATTACAGAGTTACACAGGTTTGATTTTTGGCGGAGACTTTTTCATTTCTAAGCTTATACGGAATTTTTATAATGTAAGGCTAGGGGTTACGGGCATAGCATGTTAGCTTTGCTCGATAATCGTACATGCCAACCTCTCTAAATTACGTCCACTGCTGCACTGGAAGATGATTTCTGTGTTTTCTTTTCCAGTATCTTTCAAAGATGGGAATTTATGAATTTTGGAACTGGTTTGATGATCGGACCTGGTAAGTTTTTAGTTATTGAGCTGCAAATTCTCAGAGCTAAGTCTTCCTGCCTTGGAGTTTCGTTTCTTTTACCCTAACTGCTGTAAAGTGGTTTTGTGCGTTGATGTTCTTTAGGTATCCCCTAGGACGAGTAATTGGTGGAACTGTTTATCCTGGTCTCACATTAACTGCAGGCACATTATGGCGGTGTGTATTTGAGAACTTATGTCGATTGATTCCTTACTATGCCTCATTTTAACGGGGTGGAAGAAATTGATAATCCTTGCTATTAATGCCTTATACTGGCTAATGTTCTCTTTATTGCTTTCTGCTAGGGTATTAAATGCCTTGAACATTCCTTTGTCTGTGGAAACTGTTTGTGTATTCACTGCACCCGTATTCTCTGCTTTTGCTTCATGGGCAACTTACCTGTTAACAAAGGTTCGGATTCCTGCAACGTGCCATATTTCCTCAACATGTTTTCTGCTCTCTGATTAGTCCAAATAATCCCTCAGTGCTATTTATCAGGAAGTTAAAGGTGCTGGTGCTGGACTGACAGCTGCTGCTCTTTTGGCCATGGTATTTACGCATCACTGATACTTGTAAAACTACGAATCTCCACTTATAGACTTCTTCTTAATCACCACTATTTTGGTGATAACATCAAACACCAAACCTTTTGACGTTTCCCTATTCTCTATAATTATAGTCATTTAAATTTTTATTCATTTATTTGCCACACCTGAGCTAATGGTAGTGGCCTTAGGCTCAGTATGCTGAGTGTTGAGAGTGAAGTGTTTCTTATCGAAATGATTACTCATTGATAATAAACCATACCCCCACAAAGTTTGATCCACTTCCAATTTCTGTCATTCTATTTTTAATGGAATAGTCTATATGTCTTGTATTTTTCATGTTGCTTTTGTCTGAACCAAGTCCCAATGTTAATCTCGGAACTCTTCCATGCATGGAGGCTGGTGGACCAGAATGCATCTCCAGATCTTGTTTATCTACTAAGAATTGTGTGCTTGTTTGAAACTTCCCAATGTATATATAAATGTGAAAATACATAGTTTAGTTACGACTTCATTTTTTCACAGGTTCCATCATATATATCGCGTTCTGTAGCTGGCAGCTATGACAATGAAGCTGTCGCAATATTTGCTCTGATCTTCACTTTCTATCTTTATTTAAAGGTCAGATTTTGTTAGATGAGAAGAATGTAAATTTGTCAAGTATAGTCACATGCTTAGTTTAGTTATGCTCAAATATTGTTGTTGGTAAAGGAGTTACTTTGCTGTTGTCAGATTGGTCAATGGATATCTGTATCATGTTTCTCAGATGCTTAATTTTATATACCATAATCTATCATAATAATAATTAGTATTTTAAGAAAAGTTTCATAGATGCATGAGACTTGCATTGTTTTATTATGTTCCGCTTAATCATACACTGAATTGGTTACATATGAAATGCAGACATTGAATACGGGATCCCTTTTCTATGCCACTTTAAATGCCATTGCATATTTCTACATGGTAAGACTTGTATTCTGGTTCTTTTGGTACCTTTATTTGTGCATCATCATTTTATAATTGTATTCTTATTTAACCTCTTTGATTCCCACGTGTTTCATGTTTGTCTTTTCTGCTTCTATTTATTTATATATTTCTTCACGTTTCTCTCTCTTTAGGTTTGCTCTTGGGGAGGCTACACATTTATTATTAATCTTATTCCGATGCATGCACTTTTGTGCATTGTAACTGGACGCTATTCTTCTCGATTGTACATTGCATATGCTCCTTTTGTAAGTTTTGACTGGCTTAACTTGGAGTGTCTTTTCCTAATGAAAACTTTTATTTGAAGAGATTGAATAAATATCTTAAAAAGCAAAAGCATAATACCTTGTAAAAATTTAACCTTTGTGCGTGATTCATTAGCCCATCTTGAATTAATAAATTTCACGATGCAGGTTGTTTTGGGAACATTATTGGCTGCACTGGTGCCAGTGGTTGGATTTAATGCCGTGATGACATCAGAGCATTTTGCATCATTTTTGGTTAGTATTATTGCTGGTACTTTGACTAACAATGTCTTTGGCAAATTTTCTTGTTGGTGCTCAAATTTGATTTTCACACTGCCTTTAGCTTAGTTGTATGACTGCAGGATTCAATTGCCCTTTGCCCTTTTTTCTTTTGTTATTACTGATGGACATTAATTTGTGTTACCTTTAAACAAGAAGATTCATGGCTATTTGTGTTGAAGTTTATTTGTTTATTTTTATTGTTGTTTGGTTTTATTTCCCTCCATTTTTCTTAATATTTTATAAGTCTGTAATAATATCAGCAATAGTTTAGTCTCTTATATTTGTTTTGTTGATGACTTATTTCTTCTTTGTTCCTGGTTTTGTTTTCAGGTTTTCATCATTATCCATGTGGTGGCCCTTGTTTATTATATCAAAGGAATTCTCTCCCAAAAAATGTTTAAAGTAGCTGTCACTCTCGTAGTATCTATTGGGCTGTAAGCTTCCCATAGCGACGACCCCCCTCCCCAACACACACACACACAAAAATAAGCTTCCAGTTTCAGGAGGATTATGTAATTGATCTCCATTTTTTATTCTTCAGGGCAGTTTGCTGTGCAGTCATTGCGGTTCTTGTAGCTCTTGTTGCTTCCAGCCCAACCAAGGGGTGGAGTGGGCGTAGTTTGAGTCTTCTAGATCCGTAAGAAACCAGCTCACTGAATCATGTTGTTTTTATTTAGATTTATTAATGAATTTTCTGATAGTTGAATGGACCATATGTGATAGTGCTGTAGCTGGGATTTGATCCTTCATAAAAAAATTATGCAAATTCGTACTCTGATCTCATGGCTGCTATTCTTCTAACAAAATAGTTGTTTGCACGTAACTTCATTTATTAGTATGGTCTTTGTCTATCCTTGAGTTATTGGGATGTAAAACATGAGTTGAGCACTTAGGTTTAACACTTCAACATTTCAACTCGTTCTTTTTATTTTCTCCCCTTCCTTTTTGGAAGTAACTTTTAACATTTTAAGGAATAATTAATTATCTATGATATCATTGGCATGAGGAAGTTTTCCTTACAAAGACAAGTTAGATCCTGGTACATGACATCTTAATTCTCGTAGAATGTCCAAGAGAATGCTCTCTCCCTCCCCATCGATCATGGACCCTTACCCCTTTCTTCTAAATTGGACCAAATCTCCCTTTCTACTGAACCGGACCCATCCCCAATTATTACATAGAGCTCACCAACCCACACCAAACCAAGCCCAACCTCTAACAATTTGGGCCTCTCCACCCTATTGACCCAACCTGATTCTTCACAAAGGCCGTTAACTCACATTGAACCAACCTCTAATCCATTGTAGCCCAATGACCCAACAACCCAAACATCTCCCAGATCCAACCCCATTTTCTCCAAAATTGTTTGGGAGTATGGATGTGTCTTTTCTAGAAAATCAACCCCATTTTCTCCAAAATTCTCTTTAGGGGGAGAAATCAAATTTGGAAGAAAATTTTTGGGATGTTTGTATTCCTTTTTCTAGTCCTAATTGTTCAGATGTTACTAGTTCTATGATGCCAAGTGTAGAAACTTCCCAATTAGGGGGAGAAATACTACAAAATGATCATATTGATCAAGTGCCCGAGTTTAAGTTTTATACTAGAATAAAATTCAATCAAGGGAACCAAGACAAGATAGTTGGTTCTTCACAAGACCAATCTGAGACCCCAACGACTGAAACTGGTAATTCTTCTTCTATTGCTACTCCTTCAACTACTCAAAGTACTTTTCCAGTAGTGTCTGATCTTGATGTTCTCATTGCCTTTAGAAAAGGTATTCGAAGTTGTACCAAATATCCTATTGCAAGCTTTATGTCATATAAAAAATTATCAAATAGTCATAGATCTTTCACATTTAGGATTGATGACTTGTTTGTCCCAAAGAATATACATGAAGCTTTAGATGATCCAAATTGGAAATTAGCAATCATGGAGGAGATGAATGCTCTAAAACAAAATGGAACTTGGAAAATAGTAGAATTACCTAAGAATAAGAAACTAGTGGGGTGTAAATGGGTGTTTACCATAAAGTGTCATGCTGATGGTAGTGTTGAAAGATACAAGGCCAGACTGGTAGCTAAAGGATTCACTCAGACATATGGAATTGATTATCAGGAAACATTTGCCCTTGTTGTAAAAATTAACTTTATTAGAATCTTTTTGTCTCTTGCAGTTAATTTAGATTGGCTACTTTACCAACTTGATATGTGAAAAATGCTTTTTTGAATGGTGATCTTAAGGAAGAGGTCTTTATGAGCTAACCATCAGGTTTTGAGAAGGAGCTTTGCTGTAGTAAAATTTGCAAATTAAAAAAAAATCTCTATGGTCTTAAATAGTCCCCAAGAGCTTGGTTTGAGCGTTTTGGAAAAGTTATGTCCCAAAGTCAAGCAGATCATACATTATTTTATAAACACTCCAAGAATAATAAAATCTCAATTTTGATTGTATATAGATGATATTATTCTCACAGGTGATGATGAAGCAGGCTTAGCTGATCTCAAGAAAAAACTGGCTTATGAATTTCAAATTAAGGACTTGGGAACGTTGAAATATTTCCTAGGAATGGAATTTGCAAGATCAAAGAAGGGGATCTTTGTTAACCAAAGAAAGTATCTCCTTGACTTACTTAAAGAGACAGGCTTGCTTGGTTGCAAGGTTGCAAAAACTCCTATTGAACCTAATATAAAGCTTTTAGCAGCAAAAGCAGAAGAAATAAAGGACAAGGAATAATATCAGAGGCTTGTTGGTAGACTACTTTATCTGTCTCATACACGTCCCGATATTGCATTTTCTGTGAGGAGATTATTCTTTCCATATTTGTAAAAGGTCTTTCGCCTATATAAGAAGACCTAATCTGCACATATTTAATAAAAGAAGTGGAGATTAATATTTCTATTCCTCCAATTTCTACAAAAGTATAGTTGCAGACTGAGTCATTGGTCTTGCACTTACCTAGGGCTCCCTTTATTTGGTAAGGCAAAATCGGTCTCCTTTTGGAGCCCTATAACTGAGAAGATTGAAAAAAGTCTTCTTTCTTGACAGCATAAATAGATTTCCAAGGGGGGATCCCTCAGCCTCGTCCAGCCCTCATTATCCAATCTCCCAACTTATTATTTGTCCCTATACAAGCTTCCCACCATGGTGGCCAACAATATAGAAAATTTATTTAGAGATTTTCTCTGGGAGGGTGCCTCAACAAATGGTGGATCCCACCTTGTTAGATGGGATAAGATCATCAAGGCTCAGATTAAAGGTGGCCTCGGGTTACAAAGCATGGGTGATAAAAACCGTGCTCTCCTTGCCAAATGGGTTTGGAGATACTTTCACGAGGATAGGGCCTTACAGAAGCAGGTTGTGGATGCAAAATATGGGGTGACTAATAATAAGTCGTGGCCCAATACTTCTTTCCCCAATTACATCAAAGGACCATGGAGTGCCATCTTGGATCACATGAACCTCATAAAAGAAACTGTCATGATAAATGTTGGCAATGGGAAGAACAATTCTTTTTGGCACGTTAAATGGATTAGACCTCTCCCCTTAACAAGAACTACCCCCCCGCTTATTCTCATTGTCAACCCATAAACATTCTTCTGTACACAATCTTTGGGATACCAGACATGGTTGGTCTCTAACTTTTTGGAGAAACCTCAAGGAGGAGGAGATTGAGAATTGGCTTGACCTTTTGAACGCCATCAATGGTGTCCACCTCACCAATACAAAGGACACATGGATCTGGCATCCCGACCCTTCGGGTTCCTTCACCACAAAATCTCTCTCCTGAACATTGGGAGATGATTTGGAAGTTTCTGATCGCCCCCTATATGAAGCCATCTGGAAGGATTTTTATCCAAAAGAAGTTAAATTTTTTCCTCTGGGAACTTGGCCACAGTGCCATCAACACATGTGATAGGATACAGAGACGACCACCCCACATGGCCCTATCTCCCCGATGCTGCCTCATGTATAAGTCTGGATTTGAAACAGCTAGTCACCTATTCATCCATTGTCTCTATGCTGACAGATTTTGGAAAGAGATCTTTTCATCATTTGGATGGTAAACTGCCCTCCCCAGGGACATTGACAGTGCCTTATACTACACTCTCAATGGTCACCCCTTTACAAAAAACAAAAAACTCATCTGGATGCATCTTATCCGTGCTTTCTTGTAGATCACTTGGAAGGAGAGGAACTATTATCTTTTTGGAAGCTCTTTTGATACTTTTTTTGAACTCATCATCTTTCATGCCGTGAGTTGGTGTAAATGTTCATCTTCTTTTTAATCATACACCCTTTCTTCCCTTTTGACCAATTGGAGATCTCTTATGTAACTCCTTTGGCATGGGCTTTGGCCTTTTCTGTAAATTTTATACATCAATGAAATTTGTTTCATTAAAAAAAAGAGGAAGTTTTTCCTTACAGCCTACGTAAATGATGTAATATTTTATTTTCTATCTTTATTTCCTGAAACATTCAACATTTATTTTATTTTGCGCCAATCGAACAGAACTTATGCAAGCAAGTACATACCAATAATTGCTAGTGTTAGTGAGCACCAACCACCTACTTGGCCTTCTTACTTCATGGACATCAACGTTTTGGCATTTCTGGTTCCAGCTGGTATTATTGTACGTATTTTTGTTAGCGTACCTATTCTTTCAAATATGTTTCAATCATCAGAAATCTTACCTAGGTTAACCTTTGGTAGGCATGCTTTTCACCATTATCTGATGCTAGCTCATTTGTTGTCCTCTACATTGCTACAGCAGTGTACTTCTCTGGAGTTATGGTGAGAACCATTTTCTGGCATCCAAATTAAAAATTTGATCATACATGTACATCTACCTTTTAACATATTACTTTTGATGATACTACAGGTCCGTCTTATGCTTGTACTTGCTCCAGCAGCATGCATTATGTCTGGAATTGCACTTTCTCAAGCCTTTGAAGTTTTTACTCGGTCTATTAAGTTTCAGATGCCTGGAGAAGCGCCAGATGCACAAGAAGTAAAATTTATTCCCATGATGTTGGTTATATCTATGTTTGTCCTTTTTTCTTCTTCTTAGAAGACCATTGAAATGGTACTAATACCGGTTCTTGGGTCGGACAATTAAGGTGGGAGATACCATATCTGATGGTGTTGTAGCACAACATGATGCGGTGAAGCCTGAAAAAAGTGAAGATACAGTTAAAGAACGTCCTTCAAAAAAGAATAGAAAGAAGGAAAGGGAACCAGTTGAAAAGCCTTCCTTCAAGTCCCAAATTCGTAAAAGGCTGCTAGTTTTACCTTTTGCAACATCTATTATTGCTCTTTTCTTACTTGTTTTGCTGGGCGCCTTTTATGTGGTAAGTTGAACATATCTTTCTTTACCATTCTTATTCTAACGTTAATGATAGCAATGCCCATACCAAACACAATTAAAAAATGAGAGCAGTGCTGATATGCTGGTTATCAAGTCTAAATTATGACCAATTGCTCGATTATATTGCTAGCTTTTTTTGATGGCTTAATTGAATTAATTCTATCTCCAAGAATTTTTAGGATACTCCCTAACAAGAACAAAATCTGGAATATATTGAAATATAAGTATGAAGAAGTACATGATAAACCCAAGTATAAGGCACTTAGAACCACCCTTTTGAGTGTCCTCACCCAAGCCCTAGATCACTCCACAGAATAACCTCCCCTTCATTCACTTACCCTCCCTCTATTTATATCTAGAAGTAATAACTACCCCTTATACACCGTCTTCAAGGTGTGCTTACAAACATTATCACACAATTTGCCAACTCTTTTTTTTTGAAAAAACAAGAACAAGAACAATTTGTTAGGATACTTCCTAACTAGAACAAGAACAAGAACAAGATATGAATATATTGAAATATAACTATGAAGAAATGCAAGAGAAACCCACATATAAGGCACTTGGAACCTCCCTCTTGAGAGTCCTCACCCAAGCCCTAGATCACTCAAGGTTAACCTCCCCTTCATTCACTTACCCTCCCTCTATTTATATCTAGAAGTAATAACTACCCTCATACAATAACTACCAGTAACTACCTATCTATCTAATTACCCTTATACCCCTTAACTAACACCATACTAAATACCTAACAAAATTTTATAAGATTTAATGGAACTTGAAAAGTAGATATAGGCTTCAACTTCATCGGTGGAAAATTAAATGTGAAATAGAAAATAGTGGTTTCTGAAAAAGGAAAATTGATTGGTTTTTATTGGTTGGTGGTTGTTTATTGAGGATTTTTTTGGAAGTTTTGAAGTAGCCATTGTTTTTCCGTGCTTGGAAGGGGGCCTCCTTCACTGTTTAATTTCACAAGCTCTCTAAGCTTTCAGTTGAAGTTGTTAGAAAGCTAATCTTTGTTTGGTTGTATCTGCAGTTTGTATCTTTTTATTCCTTTTGGGAGTTTGTATCTTTTGAACCTTTATTCTTTTTCATTATATCAACGAAAAATTGTTTCTTTTTTCTTTTTCTAAAAAAAAAAATTGATTGTTGCTGCAACTTACGAGATTATTGCGTTTTTTTCCTGTGCTGCTGGTGGCTTCTAACTTGATTTCATCTAGGAAACTTATTGCTAGTTGTAACAAAATTATCGGGTTATCTATAGTTTTTTTTTTTTTTGAAAGGAAACCTAACTTTTCATCGATAAAATGAAAAGAGACTAATGCTCAAAAATACATAATTCTTCAAGTGAATATAGAAACTGATAAAAAAGAAGAAGAAGAAGAAATACAAATGAGAGAAAGAGGAGAAGACATCAAAATACAACACACTTAAAATCTAACAAACCAACGCTAGAAAGGAAGCCAAAGCTAAAGAATACAAAAACTTTAAAGCCATAACCAATGGAGGACCAATGAGCAGACATGATAAGAAGTCCAATAAGACCAAAAGTGTGAGGATCAAACCACAAAGCAAATCAACTTTAAAACTGTCGCTTCCAAGCTTGCAACTACTAGAAAAAAAACGCAACTTCTTAAGGGCCAAACAGTAAGGTAGTCGCATAGACACAACAATTCCAAAAAAATAGTTCATGTCGGGTTAACTATAGTATTAACTCTTCCAGGAAGTTACAAATATTACAAGTATTTCATTGCCAAAAATTGTGGAGGTGCATATTATAACGTTCAAGCACTCGCGAATGTAGAAAAAAAACCTACCCTTTTGTTTTATTTTTTCCTGGTAGAAAAAAATTGTGGAGGTGCATATTTCTGTTTTTTTTTCCTCGAGTAAAACACACAGTTGTATTGTAGATACTTTTGTGGTAAAAGTGGATACAACGGCAGATATAATTTCATTTAGATAAGCACTATTAGTTAATAAAATAATCCTAACAATAAGGTTAAATTACAAATTTAGTCTTTGTACTATGAGGTTTGTATTTGTGGTACTTGGACATTCAAAATTATGAACCCAGTTCTTTCTGGAGCCTTCAAAATTTTAAAATTCATGAATCTATCAGATACAAAATTGAAAGTTTAGAGTTCCGTTAGACATAATATGCAAATTTATGCCTAATAGATAAATTAATTTTTAAAAATTTGAATTATCAAAGATCCGTTAGATACAAAATTGAAAGTTTAGGGACCTAGTAGACACTTTTAAAAGTTCAGGGACCAAATAGATACAAACCACAACATTTGGGGTCTAAACTTGTAATTTAGCCTTATAATAATAATATCACAGTTGAATGTGAGAAGATATATGATGGTTTCAAATTTATGGGTTTACAGTTTACTTAAATATATGCGCAAAGGAACAACTATATTAGTCCAAGCTTCCTCTTTAATAGTACTTAAAATAGGCAACATTTTTCTTGCTTTTTGCTCTCCTTGATCTTCATTTCTCCTACTATATTTATTTACTGACTTGGTTTTCTTGTTTATGGGTGTTGTAGGTTCATTGCGTCTGGGCAGCTGCAGAAGCTTATTCAGCTCCTTCTATTGTTTTAACTTCTCACTCCCGTGATGGTCTCCATGTTTTTGATGACTTTAGAGAAGCTTATGCATGGTTAAGCCACAACACTGAGGCTGATGATAAAGTAAGTTTCTGCTTATTCTTGTGTTCCTTCATTGAAATGTTTAGTGTTCCCACGATCCTATGAAATTTGAGGAAATTTGAGGATAAACTATCATAGGTAATATTTTTTCTTTGGTGTTGTTGCTTCTTGTAAACACGGTTCCAGGTTGCATCATGGTGGGACTATGGCTATCAAACTACTGCAATGGCTAATCGGACTGTCATTGTTGACAACAATACCTGGAACAATACCCATATTGCAACTGTTGGTACTGCAATGTCTTCTCCTGAAAAGGCAGCCTGGGAAATTTTCAACTCCTTGGATGTAAAATATGTGCTTGTTGTCTTTGGAGGTTAGCTTGTACTGTTGCCATCCCTATGAATGACTACACTATGCTATTTCTTATTTTTCTGTTATCCACATTAATTATCTTATTTCTTCCAGTTGTAGGAATTTTCTTCAGTCAATTTAGTGAAGTTTTTCATTTGGATATAATCAACTACATTTGCATTTTTTTTCAATGAAAGTTGAAAAAATAACCTGAATGGCTATGAATTTGTTAAAAATACAAGTCAATAGATTAATGTATTTAAATTTACTTTAATAGAATGGTAAACTAGGAAGTCTTTAAGCCATATTTTAAGAAACCGTGTCGTTCCAAGAATTGAAATGGAAAAGGTGGGTAGGAGATTAGTTAAATCATTATGTAAGTTTTTTCAGGACTGGTTGGGCTGAAGTGGAGTGGAATTAGGCAGATCCAGGGCTATGCTAATTCTAGGGGATGAAAACAGGATTAAAATTAGTTGGAAGTGTTGAAAGGAGGTATATCTTTATATTAAAAAATGGTTCCAACTTCCAAGTGATGAAGAGCTGTTAGATTACTAATATTGATGGGCCTATGGAATGTTGGGGAGCTAGTTCTAGTGGGTGTAACTAAAAAAGCCTACAAGGATATTGTCTAGGAGTTTGCTGTATTGGAAGAGACTTTAACGTCACTTGGTGGTGGTCATATGAAAAATTCTATAGAGGAAGGTTACCTCTTTTTCATTCTTATAGCTTTGCTACTCTTGTCCAATGAGATGGATGGGAGATGGTGTCTGAAGAGGGAGGGAGTTTGGTGGCTGGTTGAAGAAAAGATGTTGAAAAGGTAATCATTTTTTAGACATGGTTTATGGATTTGTTCCAAACTGAATGATGCAGAAAAAAATGGATGATACCAAAAAAGAAGGCAGTATTTTTTAAGGATTCTTAGCCTATTAGTTTGGTAACCTTAGTGTATCACGTTCTACTAAACTCGCTCTAGCTGGGAGATTAAAGCAGGTCTTTCCTTTAACAAAATCACCAAGACAGAATGCATTTATTTAATGGAGGAAAATCGTTAAATTTGACCTTGTAATAGCCAGCCCTGTGGAAAAGAGAGAAGAGAGAAGTAAGCTCGTAGAGAGATTTGATAAAATGACTTCTTATCCCCACTTTTTATGCCTACTGGTTGGGTTGTTCTATGTAATTGATTGGACTATGTGGTGCCCGTATGAATGGAGTGAGGGGTTTCACTTTCCATGTTTCGACATTCACACATTTAAGGACAATCACTTTGCACATTAGAAGCTCTTTCCTTATTGTATTTTCGGATGCCTTGTATGATAACCATAGGAAACTAAGATGTCTAGTATAGACGGTTGGGAAGAAAAAACTTGCTCTTGGAAAACTGTGACAATTAGAAATTAACGCTATGAGAATCTGGAAGATGTAAGATGTCTAGTATAGACGGTTGATGACTTTGCTCTTGGTAGTGGAGAGAGTATTTCTTTGAAAGATGGTTCTTTCCTTGTTCAAGTCCCTTATTCTAGGAAGCAACACCCGCCTTGTTGACATCAAAGACTTATGGAATGCTTTGTGGAAAATGGAAAGCCCGAAAAGAGTGAATGTCTTGATGTTTCCTTATTTGGGAGGTCTTAATGCTGCAAACGAAATTCAAAGAAAATGGCCACATATTGCACTAAACCTGAATTATTGCATTTTATGCAGATTGCAGTCCACTCATACAGTAGGAAGTGTTGTGAATTCTTGTTTTGAAAAGTTATATGTAAATTTATCATTCTTAAAATTGATCGTAGGAAAAATATATACTCTGCTGATTCATCTTAACAAATGAAAATGCAGGTCTTGTTGGGTACCCAAGTGATGATATCAATAAGTTCTTGTGGATGGTTCGTATAGGAGGCGGTGTATTTCCTCATATCAAGGAACCGGATTACCTAGTAAATGTTCTTCTTTCACACTGAAACTTGATGCTGTTTTGACTTGTTTGAGGACTAGTTCGTAAACAAAGGTTCTCTAACTACTAATTTGTTTTCTCCCTTTTCTTTCTTTGTAAAGAGAGATGGCCAATATCGTATTGATTCTCAGGCCACTCCAACAATGCTAAATTGTCTCATGTACAAACTCTCGTATTACAGGTTTGTAATTGTTTAGCGCAGCCCATGATTTGTTAAATGGGCATTATTTCTTTCTTGGTTTCTGCAGTTGTTTTCTTTTTTACCGTTATAATTATTTTTTGGTCTGTTTGGCTGCAGGTTCGTGGAGACAGATGGGAAAGGGTTTGATCGGGTGAGGCAGACAGAAATTGGGAAGAAATATTTTAAACTTTCGCATTTTGAAGAGGTAAGCGACAAAATCTTCCAAAGAGGAAAGAACAATCTTTTGATTTTAAGAGAAAATTTAACTTTACAATTTGATCTAAGAAATTCTTTCTGGGGGGGGAGGGGTTATATAAGATGGAGGAGCTGTGATTTTTTGTTGGTAGAGAGAAACTTGTTAGTTAAGAATATGGGATTTCATGAAAAGATAGAAGAAATGAACACATCCATCCTGTTGTCTTTTTTCCTATTGTCATTGTTGAAGAGGAAAAAGAAGTTTCCAACATATTGACTTGAGATAGTGGTGCTTGCATTAAAGTCATATAACCACCCTTTTCTTTCCTTCCTTGCTTTCTCTTTTTTGTTGTTTTTTTTAATTATAAAATTTGAAAGAAATAACAGAAACAGATTGTTTCATCCTTGTATGAATTACTTAAAAAGGGGTGAGGAAAACCTCAACCCACCAATGGAAGATTACACAAAACTCTACCACTTGGAATTTCGAACCTTAAGTAGAACGGTATTATTTCAAAACAGGGGGAGGACTTGCACCAAGAGCTAAGTAACGGAAATTAAATTATTGGAGAAGTGGCATTATCTATGTGCTTCATTTTGAAGATTCTCATGTTTTCTCCCTAACCATTTATCTTTGCTTCTTTGTAACAGTTCCACCTAATCCACGTTGTCAGATCTAATCTTATCATATTCAATAATATATTTTTGCAATATTATTACTCTTAATGAGATATCTTTTGTCAATGAGGAGTAACTTATTAAGCAGTTTTCAGTTTCAGACTATGCATTATTTACAAGTTGCGATATGCACAGTACTTCATGCGGTTTCTGATGTGCATCTTTTTAGGTATTCACCACTCACCATTGGATGGTGAGAATCTACAAATTGAAACCTCCAAAGAACAGAATGAGGGGAAAAACCAAAAAATTAAAGACGGTATGTACACTTCAAGTGCTGTTCACTTGGTCGAGCTGACACCGATTTCTTTCTTTTTTTTTTTTTCTTTTCTTTTCCCTCCCTTCTAGAGTACTGCTGCCATCATCCTTTAATTATTATTGCTATTTGATGGTTTTCGATTTGCAGAAATCCAGCTCAACCACCAGTTCAAAAAGAAAAGGAACAAAAAAGAGAAATCCGTGGCACTGAAATATCAGCTGACGACGATGGGATCACGTTCAAAAAGCATGTAAGCTACATATATAATTGACAACCTTGGCAGGTACCTTTTGAGGCATAGCGATAATTTTCTTGCGGACGGCGAAATTTTGTAGTCTAATCATATATATTTTTCCCTCCTTATATATGACACATTTTAACAGGATCTAATTGAAATATCAAGCCGATAGATTTTTTTTACGCACTTTCTGGGGTATTTTATTCGTCAAATTTCTTCTCGTCTCATGAATGTTAGCTCACAAAGAACCCATCTTCTACCTGCATAGACATGCCTAACGAGAACAGTCTCTATTACTGATAGTTCTCTCTTTCTATTTAGGTTGCAAGTTCCCATTTTCTTTTCCAGTTCCCCGACTGGATTCTGTTGAAAACATAACGAAAAACGTGTTTGCAGCTATTGATATATTTGGGGTTTAGGGTTTAGGATTTTTTTCCTAGTTGTCCTATCCAGTCCAGAGGATGATAGATACCCAACTTTGGTTCAGTATCAGCACATTCTGTCTAAGGAGTGGTAACTGTTGAGCATTAAATATTGTTTAGTTTTGGTTGGAAAGAACTGGGAGAGGTTTATTCTTGAGTGAATTGTTGTTGAGTTTATTCGTCCAGACTAGTTTCTTTTTGCCTCGGCCACAAGTTAAACGTTTCAGTCTCTCCAAAGCAGAGATTTATTCTTGAGTGAATTGGTGATCTTTCAGATCAACTATAAAATGAAATCGAGGGTAAGTTCTTTATTTTCTTTTTCGTTTTTTTTAAAATTTTATTTTTAAAAATTTATTTAAAAGCGAGAGTAAGCTTTTCAACTCTTAGTTTGAACTTTCAGGGATTTTAGTACACAATTCGAATTCTGTTTTATGTTTTCAGATTTTCCGAATTAAGTAAATATATGTTTGCCCGACAATATGAATTCTATTTCTAAAAATTGTTTTTGGATTTTGCCATTTAAATTATGTAAATTTTGAAAACAATATNTATTTAGAATTTGAATTTTAAAATTTAAAATGTAGAATTATATTAAATAAGGAAAAAATATTTAGAAATATAGCATGTCATGTTATAAAGTAAATTCAATTTTTTTAAATTAAGTATTGATTAAATTATGTTAAATTTCAAGTTTGGTCTCCGTGATTTGGATAAGGTTTTTAGTCCACAAATTTAGAATTTAGTTCTTAGGGTTTGATATAACTTCATATTAAGTCTATAGTTTGTTAAGCCCTCTTAAATAATCCCTACCATAGGAATTTTATTATGGAGCTTTTATCAAACCATATGTGGTAAATTCTAATTATAAACCATAAAACCTAAATTTTTACCTACATGGGAACGAAAATTTCAATTTTTCCTATAAATTATATAATATTAACAAACAATAATTATACAATTTTTTAAAACATAAAACATGTTCATAAATAAATTTATAATAATTTATTGTCAACTAATATTTAGTGGATAACTATAATTAGTTTACAATTGTTTAAATTAGAATTTAATTTTTTAATTCTGCTATCAAACACATATTTGAAAAAAAAAATCCTTTTTTATTTAATCCATTGTTTTCAAATTTTTGTTTGCAAACTCTTTACAATATATCCCCTTAGGGGTCGTTTGGAATGTAGATATTGTTTCAATCTGGGATTTGAATGTTTGAGTTTTAAATATGATTATTAATATTTGTGTTTGTATTTGGATGTGTGATAATTAATGTTTGAAAGTTAAATATTTGTGTTCAATTCAATACTTTGTATGTAGAAACTAAAAGTAAATAATTACTTAATTAAATGCAAGAGATCAATTAAACTTAACATTAGTTAATTTATTATTATGTTAATTAATTATTTAATTAATAAAATAATAAATAAATAAATAATTTTTAATTAGGGTTGTTTTTAAATATAGAAAAATAAATAAACAAATCTATAAAATATAGCAAAATGTTAGAATTATCAATGATAGATGCTTTCTATCAGCATCTATGATTGATAGTTCTAAAATTTTGCTATATCTTGTAAATATTTTCAACCATTTTACCACTTGAAATAATTTTCCTTTCAATTAATCATAATTAAACTAATTACTAAAAATAATTAAATTAATTAGAATATTAATAATTAACAACAATAATTTATATTAAATAGTCAAATAAGTTTTAAAGTTTCCTGGATAATATTATCCCAAGTTTTGAAAAGTAGAATTATGCAAAACAAACAGAGATATTAAATATCTATCTAAAGTTCCATGGAAAACCTGTGAAACAAACGAGACTTTATTGATTTGATATTCTCCTCGAATTTAACTATAGTCCTTCCTGTTTCAATGTTTGTGACTTTCAAAATAAAAAATAATCTCTGTAAGCTTGGCTTAGAACTAGGAGTCTTGTTACCTGCTCGAGCTGTTTTAGAAGGAAAAGGAAGAAAGGAATGTGACATTGTCCCACACAAAAAAAGAAAGAAAGTTGAGCTAGCCCGACCTATGGGTTTGTCGAATTCTAAGGCGGCGCCTCACATATAGGTAGCAATATATGAGTTTACTTTGAACAACTTCCAATGTCGTATCTTTTGTATGCCCTTCGGTAAGGGAGACCAATTTGTTTGATAGAATATTAAGTCGAAAAGAACTCGGATGCTCCTTAAGATGTACCTTCAATAAAATACTGTCATGTGACATTTTATTTAAAAGATAATTCTTTTAATTCTACTTTTGTGTGGTTAATAAGTAGGGAGTATAAGAGTTAGGTGCAGTCTAGGTTGTACCTAATCATTGTTCGAAGTAATTAATAAGTACCTGTGAAAATATCGTGCATACCTCATAACGATCCCTCCTATCTTTTTCTTATGAGCCCAAAATCTCTCTAGTGGACGACCCCTTTGTGAGAGTAATTGAAACAAATGAAAAAATGCAAAGAGGGAGAGGAAAAAAAAGTTAAGGATATTTTGATAATGTTAACGACATAATAAGCAAAAGAGCGAAATTCTTAATTTTCAAAAAGTATGGTTTTGGACTTTTTATTGTTGGGGCTTCTATACAATTATCTCCATTCTTATGAATATTATGATGGTTTATTTTTGACATGTTAAAATAAAAAATAATAAAATAATTGAAAAAAAAATATTAACATGTTATTTCTTGAAAACGAGTGGACAGATAAAGAAGAATGATAACTAATCATTAATCAAACAAATACATGACAATGAAAAAACTTCTAGTACTATGGGAGTGTTCTCTATCATTTATATCTAATATATCGTTAGTTGATATATTATTATGCTAAAGTAGTATGAAAATTCTTTTTCACTATCTCCACTCATTATCGATTGTGAAAGATATTATAACTACTTTTGAATTGATTTTCTAAATGTTTAAATAAGTGTTTCTAAGTGAAAAGTGATATTTTTAAACACTTAAAAAATCAATTCAAATAAACCTTTTTAAGACTTATAAAAAAAGAGAATTTTTTATTCTGAGATCTAATAATGCGAGCGGCTTGGTTGAGTGTTCATATGACCAGACCTAATTTTATGGATTGCGAAATTAGCACTCGACTAACCTTTAATAAAAAATAATCAATTTGACATATATGGTTTAAACTTAGTTCCAACTTTGTCTATTTAGTTATAAAACTTTCTATTAGGACCCTGCCAAAAATTAATTTTACTTATATGAACCAATCATAAGCTAAATAACACAATTTTTTTATACAATCATACAAAATATATTAAAATTATAAGTACCAACTTGAAATTAAGTTTTATAACAACAACAATAATAATGAGGAACTATAGAATTTGGCTTCTGATCTTAGTACAAGAGATTCACCAATAAATGATATAGCTGAGACGGCTGCTTCTGCAGTCCATATGATGGATAAACAAAGGAAAATCATTTTTGCAGAAATTCAACGTATAAAAAAAGATTATGAGAAGCCACTGGATGCATCCATCTTTAAGGTATTGCCTACTTTATTGTACAACACTTACTCAAAACTCATGGAAGGACCTATACCCTACCTGTCGTTATGGCTACCTTACATGTATTCTATTTATGGTTATATCATGTTTCTCATTTTTGTATTCACTCCCAGCTCACAGAGTACGAAGCAAAGATACTTGATATGAGTAGAGAAAGAGATTAGTTATTGATAAAACAAAGAGATGTTGCTAATCAAGAAGCACATATGTGGCAATCTGAGCTTGCAAAAGCTAGAGAGTTAAAGAGCAAGCTGTGATTCTAGAAGGTGCTATTGTGAGAGCGGAGGAAACAGTCCGGGTATCAGAGGTTGATGCTGAAGCAAGAATAAAGGATGCTAAACAGAAAGAGGTAGCTGCTTTGAAGGAGAAGTAGAAGCTTATGGCATATATAAATAGCTTACATGCATTTATGATCTTTTTCCCTTCTAAATAGTCCAACCCACATGATACATTTGATAAATTTGTAGGCAGGTTACAACCATGAAATTTTAGCGTCTCACCCGGCTAATGAAAGGTCATCTGGGCTAGGAGGTTTTTCTCCAATAATGTAATCAATCTTCCCTTGTCCACGAATATACATTTAAACACTTTGGGACCAATGAAGAAGGTTATCCCTATTAAGTTGAATGGTAGTTATTTGGACAGTGAGACTGTTGACTAGAGTGCGGTTGTCTAAGACTTTAGTTGTAGTGGACTTAGTGTTTGACATATTGCTGAAGAAACACAAACCCAAAGAGAAAAACAGTAGATTTGGAAATACAAAACCAGAAGAATAGGAAACAATGTTGGTTGGTGGAAGGTGGCAACTGGCGGCAGAACAAGGCGGTAAGCGGCGGAACACACGACGACGGTGGCTGTAGACTTAACCGGCCGACAGACATAAGTTAACCCCGAACAAAAAATACTTCATGTGGACAAGCTAAACGTGAACGATGAAGGAAAGGACGGTTTCGGCGGTCTACAACTATGGCGGGGATGTGACGTTTGACGAGGCTCTGAAGACTGGGTGACTGTTGCGAATGGGAAAGGAGCTTGACGGTGGTGGCGGTACAACTAGGGTTTTTTTAGTTTTTTAGAAAGGGGAATTTTCATAAAAAGAAAAAAATATAAAACTATTTACACAGTATAGCAAAAAACAAACTTCACCGCAGGTTTTTTAAAATTCCCAAATCACCCCTTTTTATATTTGAAATTTGTGCGTATACTGATCGCCGATTTTCTTCTTCTTCACCGACTTCCTTCTGCACAAAATCAGAAACTTCTTGATCGTCTTCTCCATTGACTCCATCCTTCATCAACTTGATCTATCTCCTCCTCCTCCTGATCTCAAATCCATATTTTTCTTCTTCTTCTTCATCACAAAATTTTAGGCCAAATTCATATATTCCTTCTTTTTCTTCTCTTTCTTCTACACAACATCAACCTCTTTCTTTTGTTTTTCTATAGATTTTTCACATAAACTTTATGTTTAGTTTCTTCTTCTTCAATTGACATGATAATATTATTTTTCTTCTTCAATGGATTGAATCAAATTCAACAGCTCAAATTGAACTAACAGACATTGGAATGTGGCTAATTCAATTGATAAATTGTGATAGAGTTTTATCACTGTCTATTGCTAATAGACAGTGATAGAACCCTTATTACAAGTTATTCGAGAGACAGTGATAGAATCCTTATTACAAATTAATTGAGAGACAGCGATAGAAATCTATCACTGTCTATCACATCTTCTTTATAAAATAAATCCAACTATAAAATAAAAGGTTAATTATCCATCCTCTTCTCAATTACCTATGAAAGAAAACTAACTATATTTCAAAACAAAATATATATTTTAAGAAACAATCACTAAATTACACACTCTCATCAACCTAAAGGGTAATTTGACGGAAGATAAACCAACTGATAGACAGTGATAGTAGTCTATCACTATACTATCACTGTCTATCTGATAGTGTCCTATTGGTGCCATTTGATAATGTTCTATCGGTGTCTACTTAAGAGTGTTTTATTAGTGTCTATCACACTAATATCATTACTTTCTAGCTTTAATGAAGAAATTGTAAATTTTGGTTCAAAGAAATGAAATTCACACCCCGACTTGTATTTTCTCATCTTCAAGAAATGCTAAATTGAAGCTTTCCAAGCCATTGAAAGAGTGATAAAAGACTATAACCTACTATCAGTGATAAAAACCTTAGTCATGTTATAATTGAAGGATCTCTTATCAAAGAAAACCTATGAGCGGAAGCAAGATCATTCCAAATTCACTGTGACAGAATTACAAGCATTCATAAACATATAAGCCAGTTGTGCATCTTCTAACAACGCATGCTTCCATAAATAAGTGCAAAGGGACGAGAGACATACCTTTTGAAGAACTCTTCTTCTAACTTTCTCTCGCTCTCCTAGAGTCTTGGACCAATACCTCTTGTTGTCACTTAGAATGCCCAATCGTCTAGTGGATCGTCTGGTCAATCACGAACAACCTTCTCCACGAACAAGTAAACCTTTCGGACACCACCACTTAGTGACTTTGGTATTCTCGGAGTGAGAATCTAGGAGGTGTGGGCTCTGTTGGATTTGGTAGAGGTTTGGAGGAAACAACGATCGAACTCAATGACTAAGCAAGTGGGAGAGTATAGAGTCTATCACATAGACTTTATGCTTGATCATTTAATAAAAGATAGCAGGTACACGATTGTTTAGGAAAAACAGCTTGATCGTTTACACGATCGTTAAGAGAATATCGCTCAGGTACGCGATCGTTTAGTAAAAGATTACACGGTTGTTTAGACAAAGGCGCGTGTACACGATCGTTTAGATAAACACTTGAAGCTGTCGTGTAGTCTCTTGTTAGCTAAATGTTTGGCTATGTACACAAAATGATGCGATTAAACGATTCTTTTCCAAAATGAAAACATTTTTCATTTTATCCTTCAATTATGAAAACTGAATAAAATCTCACACTTTCACGCACGGTTAAGGAGAAACTACCAACAATTATCTCATAATTGTTTTAATTATAAATAAATACAATAACTAACTTATCATATTATATTCATAACCTATAGTTTTAATATCACATCATATGTAATATTTAAACCATAGTCCTTTTCTCCTTTACTTAATAAAAATCATATTTACATCAAATTCCTCTAATTAATCTATCTCATACATTATGTCAACTATATCACATATAATTGTACCAGTTTAATCATATCATATATAATCAAACTCCCTTTTGTCAATTTGAACACTTCAAACTGACCCAAAAACTGATTCTCAACTTGAATTCATTAAGCTACCAAGAGGACCTTATGAACCTGCTTGAAGCTCTAACGATACGTGAATAGCTGACTAAACTCTTTAGTCACGAGATCCACCATCCATTAACTGTTGGGTACTCCACTAAAGAACGGCTGCTGCACTCAGCTCACTACAGATATATTTCTGTGTCCATCGAATATAACCAGTCAACAGTACGATAACCCTTCATAGATGCTCGTAAGTATAGCTGAGCCAATTTACTGTTTTGTCCCAGTAGTTACATCTAACTCCTTAAGTACCACTGATCCTTCTAATGAACAATATATCATAGTCCTACTATGAGTGGACACATCTTGAGCCATGAGAAGATATGTGGCGCCACATCGTTCAAGCCCCAGAATCAGCCCTTAAGGGAGCAATTTATCTACTAGTTACCCATGCTTCAAGGAAGAAGTGAATTCCATCTTGTGTAGCTGAGTTTCCAGCTCCCCAATCAGACGAATTCCCAAAGTGGTAGGTTTGAGATGGCGATCTAGCCACTCGCACCCATGCAAATCAAAGGACTGCCCTCAAAGGTAGGAGTTCCCAACTCACTCAGGATTAAGGTCATGTAACCTATGGTCATTCTAGTGAAGTGAAGTCTCTGTCATGAACGACTTTATATAGCGAGACTAATTACTTCGTGGTCCGGTCTTATACAAACTCCTTTGTATAGGACACCTCCACTCGCATGTCTTCACATGAATGATCAGGATCAGACCATCTGTAGTATGTCACACACTTGTAACTATCTTCAAAGTGTGCTACATCCGTAGTGTCACCAGGATAAGGTTTCTCTCCTATATTCATATACTATAGACCATTTTGGTTATCACTTAAGGCATGATCCACTTGTATGTTTCCACATATATGCTTAAATTACAACGAAAATCGAGGATCTTAGTTTGTTGGTTTGTGGTAAAGCAATTAAAACATCTCATGTTTCATAGACAGTAGTGAAGAAAAATATCTCATATTATTACATCACAAGCGTTTGTTCAATACAGGTGTTTACAAACTACAGAACCCAACGAGAGTTTAAGACATCAACCCCAACAATAATGAAGTAGAAAAATGTTCACTATCATTGATAAATGTTCACTATCGATAGATAGTGATATAACACTATTAGTGATAGATAGTGATAGAAGTATTTCATTGTCTATTAGGGATAGTTAGTGATATAACACTATCACTGATAGATAGTGATAATAGTTTATCATTGTCTATCAGTGATAGATGTCTATCAAAGTATATTAATTTTCATGCATATTTCTATCAATGATAGAAGATTATCACTTACTATCAGTGATAGAACTATATCACTTTCTATCATGTTCCTCCCCACTTGATTGTGAAACCTTAGTCAAGTTATGTAGTAAACAATGTTATATCATCAATCATCTATCATTTACAAACCAGACAATGTTAAATCACATATCATTAACTGATACTTTCACTGATAGACACTTCTATCAGCCTCTATCAATGATAGACTTGTATCGGTTTCTATCACTGATATATACTGATAGACTTTTATCAGCCCCTATCAGTGATAAAATTTTTGGTTTTGGCCAAAGAGTAAGCCATCTTTCCTTTTATTTATGCTATTCATTTTCTTCTACCCATCATTTCCACTTACTAACCTTTGATTCTTTCATTTCGGCAGAGATTTGGAGGTTTATCCTACTTTTCGGGTGTAGAATTGTGTGGGAATTTTGTCCATTTTAAGAATAAGAAAGTGCACAAAAGGACCATTTCTGACTTCAATTAAACATTGTTCATCTAATTTCTTTTTTATAATCTTCAACACATCTAGATTTAAGTATATTGTAACACTTAAAGCACTTTCATTAATTCAACAATTTTTTTTTTGTATTTTTCCACTAAATGGGTGGCTGGCTAAACTTGTAATTTTTCTCGGTGGCGGTGGTTGAAAGACGAGGATTAAGGTGCTAGGTGGCGGGTATCAGTTGGTTGGATAGACTTTTATCAGTTTCTGTCACTGATAAACACTGATAGACTTCTATCAGTCTCTATCAATGATAAACTTGTATCAGTTTCAATCACTAATAAACATTGATAAACTTCTATCAACCGCTATCAGCGATATACTTCTATCAGTTTCTATCACTGATAGGCACTGATAGATTTTTACCAACTTTTATCAATGATAGACTTGTATCAATTTTTTTTATCACTTATTATATCAATGATAGATTTCTATCCATTTCTATCATCTGTTTCTATTGCTGATAGACACTGATAGACTTTTATCAACCTCTATCAGTGACAGATTTCTATCAGTTTCTATTACTGATAAACACAGATAGACTTCTATCAACCTCTGTCTGTGATAGACTTCTATCCGTTTCTATCATTGATAGACATTGATGGACTTTAATTTAAGAAAACTATATATTAATGTGATTAATATATAATAATGGATATGATCTGTAATTAAATTAGAAAACAATATTTGAATAAGATTCAAATTAATTATTAGAGAGGTTTTTCACATGGGATGTATATGATAATTAAATGTATGTTGGAGTTAGCATATACTTAGCGGAAGCAAACAGAATCATTAAACACTCTAATTCATCAATTTTAGCAACTAAGAAAGTATGTTCATAAGGAAAAACTAGGGTTTGAAGATATACCCTTGAAGACCTTCTTCAATCCACGAATTTAGCTTCAATCTTGACTCCAAAAACTTGTACACTATCACTTAATGTTCCCTACTATTCTCTTGGATCTTAGATTAGGTGATGGAACCTAAAATGAATTGAAATTTAAGGGAATTTTGTGGAAGAAAAGGCTTTTTTTTGTTTGGAGTTGAAGAACTTTTCTTCTTCACTAAAACCAACAAAATTTTTTCTTTGCATGCTATTAAGTCTCAGCAAAAGTTTTCCTTTTTATAAAAAAAACCAACATGCAGCTCCCTCAAACTTTCACCTTCTCTCTAGAATCTATCATTTTCCTCCTCAAACTTCTTGGAGACCACACTTCCAAGTTCTTTGAATACTAGAGAATAGCAAGATAACCTCACTGGTGGTGCCTTCTACGTTGGAGAAGTTCGAGATTATTAACAACGGTGGAAGAAAAAGAAAACTAGAGGAATAAACAAAGGTAAGTTGTGATTTCTCCTATTCTTCCTTTTTCAAGCATACCTTTGTTTTCTTTGAATGTTTATCCTAAAATAACGTGTTTTATTTTACTATTTTTGTTTCTTTAAAAATTGAATTTCTAAATGCAAGACGTTCACATGCTTCGGCTTGGGATTCAATCCTTTCAATTGGTATCAGAACCAATGTTTTCTTGCATTTTGATTTTCTTTTGTTTGAAACAAAATTCAGTTCATGAGGTGGGTTATTTTTCTGCATTTTGCTTGAAAATTTTTGAGGTTTAGCATGTTACTGTAAATCGAGTATGTAAGTCCATGTCATTCGTGGCAAAAAGTTGCTGTGAAAAGAACCTGGGAAAACAAAGGCAGAACAAGAAAAAACTGAGAGAAATAGTGAAGTTCGGTTTTTTAGGGACAATTTTCAGTAATTCGTCGATTTCTGAAGTTCTAACCATTGGATCGAGCTGAAATTTGGTTAGTATATTTAGACAGCAAGGGTCTTGTTTTGAATGGTTGGATCATCGTTTTGAGCTTTTATTTATCTGCCGTCGTTGTCAAACAGAAGTAGTTTTTTTTCTCGTTTTCTCTTAAAATTTTCTAAAATCTAATGTTTTAGATTTTATTTGTTTGTGATTAAATTAGTATAATTCGATTATATTAATTTAATTATTTTATTATGATGAGAGTAGTTCAATAGTACTGCTCAATAAGCTTCCCATTTTGGGATAAAACCAGATAGATAGCTGGGGACATAGCCTTGCAAGATGGAATTCACTCCTGCTCAATTAGGGTTAGCCAATAGGTTGTTCTCTTAAGTACTGATTCCTGGTCTTGAACAAAGGGGCCTTGTCCTCTCATGATAGAGAGGGACATGGTTTATTAGTTGGATTATAAACTAATTATTCAGTAGATGATCAATGGAGACTTAATGAGCAAGATGTATTTATAGGGATAAAATGATAATTTTGACCTAGCTATAAATATGAACGACCTATGAAGGATCGATATACTGATTATGGTTAAATCAAGTGGACATAAATATATCTATTGTGAGGAGAGTGTAATTACTGAGCTATAGTGATATGTCTCGATAGTTAACGAATATTGATTAATTTGGATTAAATATTTTTAGCGATTAATCTCAAATCGTTGGAGCTCATGATCTGTAGGTCCATAAGGTCCCTCTACTAGACTAGCTTGTAAAATATTATTGGATTAGAAGATTCAGTGAATTTGAAGTGTTCAAATTTTGATTTAGGGTTTGAATTTGAAATTTTTAATTTCATTTTAGGGTTTGGATAATTATATTTGATATAATTAACGTTTAAATTTATTAGAATTAAATGTACTTGGAGAGTTTAATATATTTAAATAATGATTTAAATATTGATTACTTGAAGTGGTTTCATGTTTGAATTAGGTGTTTTATTAATTTATTATTTGATATTAAATAATTAATTAATTAAATTTGTTCAATTAATTATTTAAAATTAAATCAATTTCCAATTTTTTAATCCAATTTTCAGAAATTGAAATTTCATTTGATTAATTTAGAATTAAATCTAATTAAAAAATTGGAAAATAATTTGGTTAGTGGAAAAAATCCAAATATTGCAAATTGAGTGGATTTATCCCTTATTCAACACCTAGCCCATTTTTTTAATGCTTCTTGAAGTGTCAAGAGGTCGAATCAATGAATGCTTGCATGTATTTGTTTGAATAAAAACTTCAATTTCTAAAGTTGAAAGGAGGAGAACTATGAGATTTTGGAAATTTCAGCAGAATTTCTTCTAACTCTAAAAACCCTCTCCATATCCACCCACATCCCTTCTCAATTCTAAGTTCCACCACTCAATCTAAGATTGAGACTAGTAGAGAAGATTCCCTTGGTGGTCTACTGAAGATTTGAAGGTCAAATTCGTAGAGAGTAAAAGGATTAAGATGGAATTCTTCACCCCTGTATGTGAATAACCTGTTTTTCAGCATGCTTTTGACTTAAATTAAGTGTAATTAGAGTGCTTTAAGGATTCTGTTAGCTTCTGTTTTATGCATGTTTACTCTAACAAAGGGTTGCGGAGCTGGTTTGCTATTGTTTTCACCAGAAGGGGGATGCCTTGAGTATGCTTTGAGGTTCAAGTTCTGAGCCTCAAATAATGAGGCAGAATATGAAGCAGTCTTAGCTGGGCTACGACTAGCTGTTGAAGTTGGAGTCACTAACTTAATTATTTTCAATGATTCCCAACTTATTGTCAATCAAGTAGCTGAGATGTACCAAACCAAAAATCGCAAAATAACTATCTATCTAGTAGAAGTTAGAAAATTTTTGAGCTCATTTAGTAAGTGCGAGATAAAACAAATACCACGATCTCATAAATACCAATGTTGATTCTTTAGTCGGTTGGCAACAACTTATGACGCGGACCTAAGTAGAATGGTACCTGTGGAGGTTTGAAATGCACCCAACATATTGTGGGAGAAAGATACTTCACCTAAGGGTGGGTTAGATGGATCCTCGACTAAGGAAGGGATTCTCATGTGAACCGAGTCAAGAATTCTAAATTTGTTTATGATAACTTGTAGAAATACAAGTTATTGTAGTCTCTGACTAGAATAATGAGGGTAGATATGCAAGATATGCGTTGATTATACTAAGAATTTCATAATTAATATTATATTTGTGGTGAAGTACACTAACCCCCCCTCCCCCCCATTGACCGCATGATCTGTTTGCATTCGCTGATCTTGTACCCGATGAATAAATAATTGATTACATGTCTTTGAATCTCTCACCTTGTGCCAGTGGATCTTTTATCGAAACCTTTAGAATTTTGACCATGATAGCAGTGCTGACATCCTCACCTACTATGTCAGAGATGACGACTAATCAACGCGAAATTCCAACGATTGTCAATGCATGGCTCTATAAATAGAGCCTTGATGCCCATGAAAGAAACATTCAAGAGTCGAGATTTTGCTTGAGATAAACCTTAAGCCCGACACTTGCACCGCAAACAAAGAGAGAATAGGGAGCATTTATCTGAGAACTTCCATCTCCAAACCTTACCCCGATTTGCCATCGGAGCTTCATTAGAGAAAGAGTCTGAGAGGGCCTTCTCCACCTCCACACTACGATCTCAGCACCAGTAGTCTTGACATACATCTGTTGGAAGCAAGAAATTGCTGACAACTGCCCTTTCCCTTATTTACTTTTGTTTATTGTTGTATTGCATTTTGAATAAGAGATTATTCATTTTGTAAACAACTACTCTATTTCTATCTATATATATCATCATGTCTACTTTCATCATCTTCTCTATCTTTACTTTCAATTTTTCATTTTCCATGAGTTGCTAATCTTCACGAGGTAAGGGGGAAGATTAATACTATAAACTAAGTTAAATCTTTAAAGGTTAACCCCGTTTGCTTAATGTATGACTATTTTAATGATTGCCTATGATCATTCATCGAGTCAAGCGTTTATGACTAACAACTCAAGAGGGTAAGTAGTTGTGGATCTCACTAAGTAAAGTAAGAAGTGTTTCTAGAGATATAAATAATCTTATGCTCAATGCAACATCACTCACGCGTCATAGAAATATGACTAGTGTGGCCGACTGCTGAGAGGTGTGTGATGAACGGATGTTGTAAGCCAGGATTATCCTTAAAAGTTAATCTTAGGGATGCAACATTGATTTCCCCCAAACCCTGCCTTCTCCATATATTTTACATACGTTAAAATTGTTGTCTATCAATTTTCTCAGAACGAAACTCAAAGTATTCCTTGCTTGTTTAAAAACTTTCATCGTATAGATTTATTTGATCGCATGATTTTTTAATCTCCTATAATTATCTTAGTTCTTGCCACATTTACATACTTTCCAAACATTCATAGTAGAAATCCATGAGTTCGACCTCGACTCACACTGAGAAACTTGTAGTTTGTTATACTTGGCGGACTGTAAGAAACTTGTGACAAGCACATGATTGACTACAATTGGGCACATAATAAGTTCAACACATAGACATTTTAGTGTAGTTTACAAGAGACGCACCACACCGACGAAACAAGTTTTTGGCACTATTTTCGGGGATTTGACAACTGATCGAGTGTTTGAATTTGTGTTTTTTGCAGGCACCTCTTGATTTTTAGGAGTATTGTAACTTGTGTGACCAAGCAAAAAATAGTATATGAGTATAGGTACTGAACTTGAATTCAATATTGACCCTGAGATCGAGAGAACTTTCTGTTGCTGACAAAGAAGAAATAGAAAAAGAAGGAATATGGCCAACAACAACAACAACCAGAATAACTAGGCCGGAGGAAACAAATTATTTAGGCAAGGTCAAGAGGATCCTATATTTCTAGCCGCAAATCGCAACATTCCCATGAGGAACTATGTGGCCCCGAATTTGTATGATTTTTCACTTGGTATTATAAGGCCAACCATCGATGAGAATACAAGGTTTGAGATTAAGCCAGTTATACTTCAGATGATTCAAACTGCAGGGCAGTTTGAAGGGATGCAGGGTGAAGATCCTCATGCCCACTTGACCAACTTTGTAAGAATGTGTAATAGATTCTCTATTCCTAGTGTAACACTGAAGGGAATAAGGCTCTCTCTTTTCCCTTACACTCTCACCGATGAGACCAAGAAATGGGCCTGTTCCTTGAACCCAAAGGAGATTATGTCTTGGGACTAGCTAATTGAACGATTTATAAAGAAGTTCTTCCCCCCAATCGTTAACGCAAGGAGACAACAGGACATTGTGAATTTTGAACAAGGAGACTTCGAAACTTTGAGTGCTTCCTGGGTTAGATTTAGGCATCTCGTTCATAACTGCCCGCACATTGGTATCCTTGACTGTGTTCTGATGGAGACTTTTTACAATGGGTTGAATAGAGCTACGCAATTGGTGGCTGATGCCTCTTCTGTAGAAGGCCTTATGGATAAGACCTACACCAAGGCTAAGGCGATCTTGGACAGAATTTCTAGAAATATTGATGATTGGGTTGATGATGGATATGGAAATCAGAATGTTGATGGACGTAAGATGGAAGGAACGGTCGTGCAGTTAGATGTGGTGAGCACATTAGTTGCCCAGATGGCTACCGTCACTTCCCTTCTACAGACCATGGCAATAAATCAAGGTGCTTTGAACAAGAATGCTGTTCAGCTTAGCACCATGACTCAGGTTGCGGCTGTAAGTTGTGTACAATACAGAGAGCCTCACTTTGTTGAAGCCTGCCCGCATGACCCTCAGACTGTTTTCTCCATCCATAACAACCCCTTTAGCAATACATAAAATCTTGGTTGGAAGAATCACCCCAACTTCTCTTGGGGAGGAAATCAAGAACAGTCTAGATAGAAAAATGTACATCGGCAGCAAGCAAATAAAGAACATCCACCTGGATTCAATCAGCACAACTAGAGCCACTAGCATAATGAGAACAGTTCTCATTAGAATCACAACCATGCATTTTCATTGTTGAAAATGCTTCTAAAGGAATACATTCAGAACAACGATGTATTGATCCACTCTCAAGCTTCCTCAATTCGGAACCTAGAAGTTCAAGTAGGGCAGATCGCTAATGTTCTAAAGAACAGGCAACTAGACACTTTACCTAGAAACATTGAGGCTCCACGTGGAAATGGTACGGAGTAGTGTCAAGATGTGACACTATGCAGCAGAAGAACAATGACTAATTGACAGCTAAAACCTGAGAAGCTAGACAAGCAAAACCCCAAACTCCCGCAAGAGAAGAAAGTGAAGCTCCAACCACTAGATAGATCTTGTTGGGATTGGTGTCCTAATTCTCCCGGAGTCTCGTTGTTTTGTAAAGATACACATTGTTTGATGAATAAAATAAATGTTATTTAATTCTGGCATTTACTCATATTCAATAAACAACGCTCCTTGGTTATCTTATGTGAACTTAAGCATGTATATGTGATATACAAGTGGATCATGCCTTAAGTGATAACCTAAATAGGTCTGTAGTATAAGGATTAAGGTAGGATACTTGATCCTTGTGATACTACGGATACGACCTACTTTGTAGAGGTTTACAAGTGTTGTAAACTACTACAGATGGTAGATCCTAAACATTCATGTGGAGACGTGCGAGCGGGGGTGTCCTATACAAAGAGTTTGTATAAGACTTGGACCACGAGATGACTATACTCTATATATAACACCGTTGATACTAGAGACTTACATCTCACCTAAACGACCATAGGTGACACGACCTCAATCCTGAGTGTTTTGGGAACTCTTACCTTTGAGGGCGGTCTTTTGATTAGTATGGGTGAAAGTGGCTAGATTGCCAACTTAACATGCCTACCTTTTTGGGGACTTGTCTGATCTGGGAGCTGGGAACTCAATCCACAAGATGAAATTCACTCCTTTCTCAAAGCGGGGATAAGTAGAGAGATTGCTCCCTTAAGGGCTGATTCCGGGGCTTGAACATAGTGGCCACAACTTCTCTTTGGAAGAGAAAACTCAATCATAGTAGGACTATGACATGTTCATTTAGAGGGATCAGTGGTATTTAAGGAGTTAGGTGTAATTACAGGGGCATAACCATTATTGACCCAACTGTACTTACGAGCGATCTGTGAAGGGTTGTCGCACTTCTGATTGGTTAAGATGGTCACATAATATATCTGTGGTAAAGAGAGTTCAGTTGTCAGTCTTTAGTGAAGTGCCTGGTAGTTAACGGATGGTGGATCCCGTGACTAAAGAGTTTAGTCAGTTATTCACGTACCATTAGAGCTTCGAGCTACAGGTCCATAAGGTCCCCTTGGTAGCTCAATGGATTCAGTTGAGGATCAGTTCTTGGTGTTGATTTGAAATGTTCAAATTGACAAGAGGTAATTTGATTATATATGATATAATCGGTATGATGTATGAGATACATCTAGTGGGGGATTAATGTAAATGATATTTACATTAAGTACCATGGAATAGAAAAAGAACTATGGTTTATATGTTTCATGAGATGAAATATTAAAACTATAGATTATAAATATAGTATGATAGGTTGGTTATCATTTATATTTATAATAATATTAATTATTGGATAATTAAATCTTTTCTCTAATAACCAATTGAGTGGGAGGTTATTGGTTGTTCATGGTAGCCGTGAGATAAAAGGAAAATTGTTTTCCTAATTTTAGTGAGTTTTTGAAAAGTTTTTGCAAAAGTGATTTTGAGTTTTTCTCTCAGAAAAACATCTCACGGAAGCTTATCAAGTAAATATCGATTTACTAAGTGACAACTTGTTTTAGTAAACGATCGTGTAGTGTTTGTAGGCGATAGACATGGTACTAGGCGATGAACTAAACGATCGCTTAGCTTTTGCTAGACGATCGCTTAGCTTTTGTTAAACGATTGGGCATCGACCTATACGATAGATTTCTGTTTTCTCCCACTTGCCTAATCGTGTACACGATTGTTCATTCCTCCTTCGTCTGCTTCATACCAAGTCCACACAGTGCCCACCCTCTGAAGTCTCACACCAGAATACCAAGGTAACCTTCTCGGTGGTGTCATACTCAACTCGACGCCGTCGAGGTTCTATGGAGGCTGTTTGTGTTACTGTGGAGTTCGTGACCGAGGCGATCACAGAGGTTCAGTGCACGATGTTTGTGCTACGAGGTGGTCATGTTGTTCGAGCGTTCGAGATTGTTGTGTTCGTGCGTTCGTGGGCAAGGAGCGTGGAGACGAGTCGACAAACGTTCGTAGTTTTTCTCCTTGTTCAGTTGTTGTTTCATGCTGTAATTTTTGTATGGATTGCATAACTGTATGTTTTGTTTTACGACTGTAATTGTAATGTTCATACATGATTGTAATTTGGAATGATCTATTTTCCACTGCTCATAGAAATCTCGGATTCGATTTCCTTCAATTGGTATCAGAGCCTGGTTATTCTGATACTCCAAATTACAACTCTATTTTTTTAACTTCATTTGACAGTCGCGGTAGGTTTCTACACTTGTGGTTAATTGTTAAGTGAATTTTTGGTTTAGTTGATGAATGTTTCAGGTTTAATTGCCTTTTGTTAAAGCTTTCTATCATTGCAAAGTGTTAATTTTAAGGGTCCCTGTGTTTTTTGGGCGTAATTAACTTTGCAATCGAGCTTGTAATTCAAAGAGTTTGAGTTAGTCGAGTCGTTCGTGATGAAGCTTCGAAGCATGGAGATGCGGTTCTCAACGAAGAAGAAGACCAAACGCTGGTCGTATCGTGTAGCTTCAGGTAAGAGATCGTTAGGATTTAACTAAGTAATCATTTATATTTTTCTAGACGATTGTGTAGTATTTTCTAAACGATTGTTTAGCTAATGCTAAGCGATGGGGTAAATCGTTTACTTTATCGCATAGCGTTGGTTGCCCGATCGCATAGGCGCTGGAGGTTGACGATTGTAGTCGGAGCATGTGATGCTCGTCGTTTAGTAAAGGGCACGTGCTAGACGATTGTGTAGTTAGCAAGCTTCATCGGTTAGTTACTACCTACACTATCGCGCGTATACGATACAAAGGCGCTAGTTAAGCGATCGCTTAGGCGATGGTGCTTCGCGATATCTTAGTCGTTTAGACGATCGCGGAAGGCGGGCGTTGTGCGGAGCGCGCTAAGCAATCGTGTACCTCAGGCTTCATCACTTAGTAAAAGGTACACGATCGTGTTGTAATAGCTAAACGATCGTTTAGATTTTTCTAAACGTTCGTGTAGTAATTGCTGAAAGATCGTTTAGCTCTGGAAGCATTAGTATGCGATAGAACAAAGCGTTTGTTTTATCCTTTAGACGATCGCGGGGAGTTTAGTACACAATGGTTGGAGACACGATGCTTTGCCCAAGTGGTTCAAGACCCGGTTCGCCTGTTTGAATCGGAGACTTCTTGTCTTTGTAATAGTCAGCTTTTCTTTTGTGTTTTTAAGATAAATTTACCTGGTACACCATGTTTTTTTTGTTTGTTTTTTTTTTTACATGTGATGTATGGTGCTTATATGCCAAAGTATTTGACATATAGTTTAAAACCCACCTTAAGTTGTGCAATTATTCATGCATCATGTATTATAAATGTTATAATTGAGCATGAAGAAGTTACTTGAAAGCATGCGCATACATCATGAAATATAAGAGTTATATTTTGCATGCAGTGAGCATCATCATGCATCATCCTTTTATTATAAGTGTTATAGTCTAAGGGTGAATGGAAGCATGTTTTGCTTGTTTCAATGTTGTTTTGTATAAGTGTTATATAAAAGAAGTAGCAATGAATGGACAATGCATTGAGCATGACACTTAGGCTATTTATAATCGTTATGAATGGCTTGCATGTGTTAGCTTTGCATTATGATTGTTTTCCATTTATAAGAGTTATAAAGGAAATTAGACCTAAAATCAATAATTCAGAGTTGCATGCGGACTTAGGGTGAACTCAAGTTTTTTAAAGGGTTTTAAAATTGAATTGAGATAGACCTAAGTTCAAATAGTTTTAAAGAGTTTAGTAACCTAGATTAATCTTTTAAAATCAGTTTAATAGGATTAAATTTGTTAAAATAAAAGATTAAATTTGTTGTAAACCTATATATAAGGGACTTTTTGTCTAAGGTGAGTTCTGGCTAGGCTGGGGTTCTTAAGTTGACGAAAACGTAACACCCCTACCTGGGAACCTACCTGAAAAGGTGAATTAGATAGATTTTCAACAAACATGCGACGATTTAGTCAAAGACTCTGCTAAAAAGTTTATTGGATGATGATCAAAAGTTGTTTAACTATCCAAGGTAAAAGTTACTATTGGAAAAACCTAAAAGTCACTTAGTTAAAATATCTAGCTGTGTTTTTTCTAAGTAAGCTAAACCCTAGGTTATAAAATACTAAGTGGGAGGAAGAGATGTATCTAATATGTTTATGATTCCATTCACGTTTCTCCCTGTATGTTCACACCGTGAGATTCATGCTTGGCCTCATGGAGCATCCTCCTTTAGATGGTGTTTGCATGAGTATCAATATCAAGGTGAACGGAGAGAGTGTTTACAGTAAGTGGGTGAAGGGTGTGTATTAACACGTCCTATGGTCTCTGTCATTAGTTCACAGCGTGAGATCATTCTGCACTCCCTCATGTTGCCTTTGATCGTCCCTCTTTGGATGGGTTTTGTGCAGTTCTCCTTGTTCAGTTATTGTTTCATGATGTAATTTCTATATGGATTGCATAACTGTATGTTTTGATTTATGACTGTAATTGTAATGTTCATACATGATTGTAATTTGGAATGATCTATTTTCTGTTGCTCATGAAAATCTCGGATTCGATTTCCTTCAGACCCAATAACCATGAATCAACTATCTTTGAATCAACCACAAATCTTCCAACTACTTCTTCTCAACCCTCAGACCAAACTCCAACAAATGTAAACTCTCATGATAAAAAAAACTCCTCTCAAACAACAAGTTCAGAACATTTGTCGTAGACACCTAATGCGGCCAAAGAGAAAAACCAAGCAAGCAATGTCTTGTAAATGTCGCCTCCTTTTCCAAGCAGACTGGAAAAGAGGGATGATAGCCAATAGTTCAAGAGATACTTTGATGTTTTAAAATAGATTCACATTAACATCCCTTTGGTAGAAGCTATCGAAAAAATGTCAAGCTATGTGAAGTTCCTAAAGGACATTCTATCGAATAAACACAGGCTCGACGAATTTATAACTGTTGCACTGACCCGTGAGTGCAACACATGATTAAGAATAACATCCCTACGAAAATGAAGGACCCAAGATGCTTCACTATACCCTATTCCATTTGAGGCAAAGAACCATGCTTATGTGATTTGGGTGCAAGCATCAACCTGATGTCATTATCTATTTTCAAGAAGTTAAGGATTGGTGAGGCCAAGCCCACCATAGTAACCCTATAGCTCGCTGATAGATCAATAACGCATCCCGAAGGAAAGATTGAGGACGTGCTCGTTCAAGTTGACAAATTTATCTTCCCTGCCAATTTTATTATCTTAGACTATGAGGTTGACATGAAAATTCCTCATCTTAGGGTGCCCATTCCTATCCACTGGGCGTGCATTGATAGATGTGCAAAAAGAAGAATTGACCATTCAAGTTGATGATCAGCAAGTTAAATTCAATGTGTTTAACACATTGAAGTATCCAGATGAGCTAGAAACATGTTAATGCATTGATGGCGTGAGAGTTGATTATTGGGAAGTTTTGAAAGAGGAATTGGAAGAAGAAGAAAAAGAAGAAGAAGAAAATGATTTGGTTATGAAAGAAGTCCATGCGGTGATGAAATTTGACTCTAGTTTTGAATCTCTGAATCTGAATGAAAAAGATGGCAACAATGTTTTCAAGGGCAATGGTCAGCGAGTGAAGCCTTATCACGGAGGATCTGTGGATCGTGGCAAGGAGACCATTGACTTAGGCAGGCAAGATTGATTGCCTGTGCGAAAGAATCCTTGCGGCTCTTCACTTCAACCTTTCCAGGGATGTCTTCTTTTACTTTATAATGCTTTCTTAATTAACTTTTTCAGTTGATTTATCTGATTCTTGTTGTTTTGGACTTCTACTTCTTGACTTCCTGACTTGGACATAATTGAATTTGAATTCCTGTCTGATGCGATCAACATTGTTTAATGCGATAAACAAAAATAAAATAAAAAATAAAAAATAAAAATGAATGATGAGTTCATATTGAGTATTACGCAATAATTAAAATCAACCCAGCTCAATGCATGGAATGTGTAGGGTCTCTGTCGATTTGTATCCCGAGGAAATCGAGTGTGTAGTATGACGAAACTCCTTTCGTCTGACCTGTATTTAATGAAATGTCACTAAATGTCATGATTGCCCTCGACATTTGCGAGTTCTGATCTTAAACCCTTATAAGACCCTTGTTTATTCCCATTCATTTGTTTATCGTTTACAGTAGATCCTTTAAACCCTGAACCTCTGCGCACTTAAATTCCCTACCTTTTTCGATCATTGTTTTTCCATCCCTTTCTTACCTTGCTAGAATCAATGGCTTCCTAAAGCAAAAACACCCAAAACCCTGCTTCTGAGGGCACTGGAAGCCTTCCTTAGCAGCCAATGGCCTCTATTCCATTGGCGTTAATAACCATGTCCATTTTAGAAGCTGCTTATCTTGCTGCCAGCCAATGAGCTCAAGCCCAACCAAAGCCAACACGTCCACCACTCTCTTGTCTCAAACCCATAATCCATAAACCCACTTCCTTTCTGACCATTTCGACATTAGTGCTTAGCCATGAGGGACAGCACAAGGAGAATGTCTCTTCCACCAGTCCTGAACTTGTCATGGCAACACTTTTCTCTGAAAGTGAACTTAAGAGGAAAGACGATAAGGAGATGTTTGGTAGTATCTTGAGCACCATAAAAAAGGATAGTGGTTTGGTGGAAGCTGAGGTAGTCAATCAACTAGAAAGAAGAGAAGAGCACCATGATGAAGTAGCCACCGCAAGGGTTAGCCCTTACGGCTAAGTTTCCGAAAGGGAAAGTGCCACCAAGCCCTAATGATAGACCTATTAAGCCAGTAGTGGAAGAATTGACTGCAAAGAAGAAAGAGAAAGAAAAGAAGATAGAGGAAGAGGAGGAAAAGGAAGTAGAGGAAAAGGACAAAAAGAAAAAGAGAAAGGAAGAAAAGCACGCAAGGCGGAACGTCAAATTGTTGAGGACTTGTTCACCATCGAAAGGGTGGAAGAACTGTTGGCGATAAAGTTTACTGAGCCAATGTCATAAGTTGAAGATGAGCTCCCACAAGAAAGAATGGCCGAATCTGAGGCCCAACCAAGGGACACATAAGACGAGGATAATGTGCATGTACCTCTCATCCAACGACCAGGAGGAAGAGAAGAAGAAGAAGAGGTTGTTGGCCCAAGGTAGATGGACAAGTGACCGATCCTGAGGTCACTGCAACTATGTCTTTTGTGGACCTAGCCCATGTGCAGTTAGGAAAAATAGGAGAAAAAGAAGGTGAAGAAGAAAAAGGCAGAGATGATGGAAAGGGCCCGCCTAATTATCGCATCAGGTGGTCTGGCGAGGAAGCTGTACCATGAGGAAGTCCATCGCGACAACATGATGACAAAAGAAGAAATGCGGAGAAAGGAAGAAGAAGATAAGCACATTGAGGTAGAAACTGAAGAGTTTGTGCGAGAGATGGAAAAGGAAGAAGAAGAAGAGAGAAAAAGAAAAGAAGAAAAAGAGGCACACAGAAAGGACAAAAACATATGCCAGAGAGAGAAAAAGAGAATTGAAAGAGAGTAGTGGGAAAAAGAGAAGAAGGAAGAGGAGAAGAAGAAGAAAAAAGATGGGCGTGTAATTATTGAGCACCCAAGAGACTCAAAGGCCCATGCAAAAGGAAAGGACAAGATGGATGAGTCGTCTCCTGGAAATGAAGTAGTAAAGAAGAAGAAGAAGGAAGATAATGATATGTTATTGGAAATAGGGTTCTTCTCAGTGCCATCACCACTACCCGACTACATCACCAGTATCATCGCAGATCTGGAATGGGAGGACTTCTGCCAGACTCCCTCCATTGTTATGCCTAACGTTGTGCATGCCTTTTACCAAGGTAGCCTGCACGATGAGAACGATGTGGTGATGGTGTTTGGTCACAATGTGTCGTTCAACATTGACGACATCGACAATCTCTTCAAGTTAAAAAGCAACCCTAATGCACCTTGTAATATGTTGATAATGGCATCGAATAGTGAGCACATGGATGATGCACTGAAGATTTTGGCCCAAACAAAATCTACATGGAAGAACTCCCCAAATGACATTCTGACTTTAGATTCTAATAGACTACTTCTAGAAGGGAGATTGTGGGTCTATTTGGTTAAGAAAAGACTGATCCCCACAACGCATGACAAAATAGTATAAGGGATCGCCTGATGGTTGCCTACTGTATTGCGAGAGGGGTCTTCATCAATGTTGGGCGCCTCATCGCACCGCAAATACAGAGAGTGTTTGACAAGCCCAGAGGACAACTTTTCTTTCCTTAGACAATCACAAAACTTTACTTATGTGTGGGCTTTGGTGTCCAAGAAGAGCCACTGGCAAAGGTAAACGGGGTTATCACAAACAAGATTCTGCATCGTATACTAAGGAATTCCTCTCTTTACCTCAAACCTGCCAAAGCCCTTAAGCACTCAATCCTCATTGACCTTAATGACCCTCAACCTCATCCAACCAAATGCCAAAGGTCTAAAGCCAAAGTTTGGGAAGTAGCCAGAACTAGCATTGAGCATCATAATCTTTAAGAATAGTTTCCGTACTCCTTTGTCGCTGAGGATCCTCCAACCTCAAGAACCCTTGCTACTCCTGTACTCTTTGCCCAATAATCTTAGTTTGCTCCCTTATTTCACTGATCCAGAACAACAACAGACCTCCTCTTCACCATAAAAATGTCCATTCCCCGACCATTAAGAAAGATCTCTCTCTGTCTCCTTCCGTGTCCAACTTTAATGACCCACTCGACGTGTCGTTGGTCTCTCCAACCAGTCCCAAATTGTAGCTAGTAAAAATTTGGACATCTTGCCACACCAATCTCCTCGCCACATTCCTTCACCACCTCATCCAGCACCAACACCTGCTCTATTCCCTTTCAATCTCAATGAACTCCAGGTCTTCATTTCCCAAGAACTTCAGACCTAGCTTGCACCCATCTACCAATCCCTCATCGAAGTGCGACAAGACGCAGACACAATTAGCCACTCCCTTGTCAATGTGCACCCTTTCCAATTTTAGCGCATGCTGGTGATGCGTTATTTTATGAGGTGAAATTATGGATGAAATGTGGTGATGGAATTGCGTTGAGCAACAAGTTTTCTTAGTAGAATCCAAGTATAAACCCCACTGAGTTTCCTGGTAAGTCCAGGGTTGAACTTAGGGACTTGAGAAAACAGTTTGCGGTGGTAATTTTCAAGAAAACTTTACGGTAACCGGTAACTCAAATAGTTGTTTGCAGTAATGAAAATAAACAAATGCGGCGGAATTTCAAAAATAGTTGATAAAATTGGAGATGCGATGAGTATGCGATGAATGGGTTGAGAAGGGTTTGGCTAACACTTCCTAGGATGCGTTCATGTTATGCGACCATGCAACACACATATAATAGTAAACCATCTCTCGATGCGAATGCTACGACTTCTAATACTAGAACGCATGCGATATATGTGATGAGTCTATAGGACCTACATAAGCCTGTATTCTTATTTATGCGATGACAAAATGAAACACACAAATAAGGTGACCACATAATATCATATCCTATCTCTAGGGTACATGCGATGCATGTTGACAAACAGAGCTTATCTCTAAGTCCCTATCTCTTGTTTATGCAGATCTAATCTTGCACTCTCAAGTCTAGATTCTAACCTCGCTCTCTCAAGTCTTAGGTTCTTTCTTTAGACTCTCTCTCGAGTAGTTCTAAAAGGGATGTTGGGCATAGCATAAAACAAGATAATCGCAAGCAATGAAGATCCTAGGTCATGTTAGCTTAGTTCTTCTTAACCCATTCGACAAGTTTAGCTACTCATGCGTGCTAAGAGAGTGAATAGATATAGAATAAGAACTTCCATTGTATAAATATAAAGTTGAAGTACAAAATAACAATGCAAGAAGAGAATAAAGAGCCTGGTAGCAATCTCTTGCTTCCCAGGCTTTTACACTGTCTTTTCTACTCTTGTTCAAAAGATAGTCTCGCTCTCGCGAGAGTCGGACCGCTCTCTGCTTTCCACGCCTCCGGGTTCTCTCTCTAGTTGCCCTGAGCGATCTTCCGACGTCTCTTTTCTTCTCTTCTCTTCTCTCGCTTTGCCTTCTTAAAAATAAAAGACAACTATGGACAAGGCTGAACTATGAACAAAAATTTGCTGAACTGCTGAACCTCTTTTCTAAGGGATGCCTTTGGTATTTATAGAGTTTCGGGGTGAAGGGCGACTTCTCTCTTATGATTGCACAGATGGGATGGCTTTAATTCTCTGACTGATGCTCCGAATATTTGTCATCGAAAAGCTGAGTGTACTTGTTATCGTTAGTGGCTTGTCAACTTAATTCGGATTCGACCATCATAAGCTTTCTGTCCCATCATGATTAATTATACTTTTCACTCAGATGTGCCCACTGTAACGCTAAATTTATATCTTTAAGCATGTGGAAAATTATGAATGTGAATGAATGAACAAGTCCATGTCTCCAGCAACGGCGCCATAAACTTGACACGATGTTTTTATATCTTTAGTCTTTATGCGATACTACTTCTAAATATGCGTTGTTAATGATATGCTTGTAGTATGTGATAAAGTAATGCGTGTCACAAGTTTCCTTGCGCTGAAACCAAGTATAATTCCAACGCAAGTTTTTCAAAATAATCCGAGGTCGAACACAAGGATTGTTTTCGTTAATGCGTTACTTTCGTGATACATGTGACCGGTTTTACAATTAATAAAGAATGGTTATTTATACAGGAATTTAAATTGCGATGGAAGAAAATTGCGTTTATAAAATAAAGTTGCGTTGATAAAATAAAATTGCGTTAAGAAGTAAAGTCCTAAACTAAAATGATACAGGATACAAGATACATGATACATGATATTGAGTTCGAGACTGACTGTGAAGTTATACAAAGGATCGTGGTATGCGATGGCAAGTCTTTATGGATGAATCAGAAAGAGAAAGAGTAAATAGTAAAAACAATGCAAGTTTGTTAATTGCGTTAAAGAAGCAACTAAGGTTCCGCTTTCCCTTGGCGGACACCTCTCGGTGATCGGCCGTGTTCCTATATCTCTATGGTGAAACAGGGATGAACGCAAGGTTGCTTCCATCTCTGGAAGTAATTCTTGCTTTAGTTAACGCATTCTTCCAGCCTTCTCTCGATAGGCGGAATAATATCTTCACTTCTTCTCTCACAGGTGAAGATGCCGTCAAGCATGCTTTAGCTAAACTTAATCATTTTCTTAACACAAATTAATTTACTTGCCTAATTCTTGCTAATTACCCAGGAAATTAGGAAAACATCATGAAGAAAGTGGATTATGGATGAACGGAAATAGACAGAGAGATGATAATGGTAATGATCATAACATTTAATACTAAGATTAGGCGTTCGATACATGGTGTGAATGAAAGATTAAGAAGATGAATACAAGTGATGAAATAGAGATTAGAAACGAATACAAAAGGAGTGTCAATGTCTTGACATAGATCCTGAACGGAGGTTTTGCTTGCCGGCGTTTGGTAGAAATGGAGAGGAGAGCTTCTCTCTCAGGCTTGCTCTTTTGGTAGAAGTGACCTTCGTATAGAGCTTTAACGACGGGGATTGGAAGGATTCTTTGCCTGGAGACTCACCTCTCGGCCTTGGCTCTTAATTATCCTGGACTTACTCTGGAAATCGCTTCAGACCAATCTCTCTCTCAGATCAGTATATGCATATCTCTATGTATTCAAGTATATCTTTCAGTGAATTTGCAGAAGCTATTTATAGGCGAAGCTTGGCTCTTTGACTTTGTGGTACCCACTTTATGGTTATGGTAGTTCCTGAAATGGCGGAGTGAATATTCCTTTTGTTATGCAATCAACTCGTCAGAAATGCACTACTAAAAACTGTACATTTGTCAGAATCCTCCGCAAATGCGTTGCTCTTTACATCTTCGATCGATCGCCGCATGCGGTGTTATTTTTGATTACCGCATGCGGTTGAAATTGCATTGATCGCTAAGCTCTTGATCGATTGTCGCATGTGTCGTCATTACGTTGATCATCTCTTCATTCCTGAATGATGGGCGCAATGTGACGTAGATACGTTGTTTATTTTATCTTTGAGCCATGAACGCATGCGGTGACTGATTTCCTGCAAAACATAAATTGAAATACTCTATTCTACCATCGCAATAGTGTCAGTGGGTGTATTGACGACATTTTATAATTTTCGTATTTGTTAGCCAATTTCTATACTATCGACATAACTTTTCTTTCTTTCTACCGCAACATCTAAATAAAACAGTATAAATAACTTGTATTTCTACAAGTTATCACCCACCAAGTTGCGCCGGCTCTATGCGGCAATCCTTCTTGAGCAGATGTTTGCGAGCATAAATCACCACAAAGCCTTGCAGTAATGCTGCGCTCGACCGATGATTTCTTGTGATCGTGCTTTGTGCCTTGTGTCAACGCATATTCGGCATAAAAATACAAAAATTGACTGTTTCTATGTGATGAACGCATACGACCACAATGTTATAAACTTATTGTTTTTTGGACGCAATCTAACATATTTTATCAACGTAAACCTTCATTGTTTAATAACTTAGCACTGTAATAACGTGCATTTCTGCCCGTTATCACACCCCCAAATTTAAACAATGCTTGTTCTCAAGCATAAGCTAAAAATTTCCTTTTGAAAGTCGACCGCAAATCTATTTTCCTAGATTTTTCAAGGATACTTCATCCTATACATCAAACTTTCCTTGATTCTTATTCAAGTCTCTTCTTAAAATATTTCTAAGACCTAGGGACTACAAGCTTAACCTTCAAAAGAATTTTACTAGATTCCAGGACATCGCATGATTTATTTCAAAAAAACTTTTTCACTGGGGTGTTAAATGATTTTTACTCCTGCATATTTTTGACATTGTTATTTTTTTTCTGACCTTACGTTGATCCAAGTACCTCGCCTTCGTTTTGGCTTGCCCCCACGTGTGTTATGCAGACATCCAACTACGAGCAAGGCGCTCTTCCTCAGACTAAACTCATACCTACTTGGCAGCGAAGTTGCGGTAATTTATTTATGCGTTGATCCTGGCGACTTACTTTCATTTTGGCTTGCCCCCACATGTGTCATGCGGACATCCAACTACGGATAATGCCTTTCATAACTTAACTCTTATCAACATGGGTTTCCCATTTGCGTTGACAGTGGAGTTGTTATACTCAAAATTTTCCTCTCTTTTATTTTTTTTCTCTTTTTTTTTCCATAGAGCTAAAAATAGCAAGAAAAAAAATACCTCACCCCCAAATTTAAAATGCGGCAATGTCCTCATTGCCAAAAGATTGAAAGAAGTCATGCGATGTTCTTAGGAAGCTTGGTAAAAGGTTAGTTTGAAGGAAAGCTAATAGACCACTAACTTCTAGAAATATTTCATGAGGTGACTTTTCTAAGATTAAGTTGACTCTAACGTATACGAAAAAAATAAAAGCATGTATGTCATCATCGAAATCATAATTGGTAAAAAAAAGAAATCATGCAGAGACTTACTAAATTTATCAATGTTAAATGATTGCGGTAATCAAAGAGTATGCGATGATAAAACTTTCAAAGTTAAAAATGCGATGTGAAAGTGCAGAATTTGGAATAAAGTGAAGGAAAAATACAACCCCCAAATTTGCACTGTCGCCCGCATTGTTTGTTGATGCATCCTGCTTTGCGGCGATCTATCTTCTTTAGGTTACGGTGACGGAATAAGATAAGTTGCTTCTTCGTGTAACGCCTCCGCAATCGTTCGCCTCGATCGTTGTAAGAAAAACAATGAGAGGGTCAAATAATATTAAACAAAACAAACTCTTTCACCGTAATCAGTTTTTTTTTTTTTTTTTTAGACTAAGAACTGAAAAATATAGTGAAATGAAAATTCTGAGTAGAGAAAAGTTGAAAATTTCATGATTCCAAAACTTGCGTCCCTGATTAATTTCGATCGTCTGATAATGCAGGGACCACCTACTTCTTTCTTATTAAGAGTTTCTCAATTCCACGGAGCCGACTTGGCGATGCCAACCTTCTCCGTGATACACTTTTACTCGTTGCCCATTAACTTTGAATATGTTGGTTCAGTCATCATTAGATAATTCGACCGCGCCATGCGGGAATACCTCTCTAATTGTGAATGGTCTGGACCAACGTGACTTTAATTTCCCAGAGAAGAGCCGTAGTCGTGAGTTAAATAGTAAGACCCTCTGCCTGACTTGGAGGTTCTTGACGCATATGTGTTTGTCAAGCCAGTGCTTTGCGCACTCCTTGTAAATCTTTGCGTTCTCATATGCGTTAATCCTTCATTCCTCCAGTTCGACCAGTTGAAGTTTTCTCGCTTCTCCTACTTTCTTTAAGTCAAAGTTTAGCTTCTTCACCGACCACAGTGCTTTGTATTCTAGCTCTAGAGGCAAATGACACGCCTTACCAAATACCAATGCATATGGAGACATACCTATAGGTGACTTAAATACAGTCTGGTATGCCCACAATGCATCGTCGAGCTTTATTGCCCAATCCTTTTGCAAAGGCCTTACCAGTTTCTCAAGTATCAGCTTGATCTCCAAGTTGGACAACTCGGGCTGACCATTCGTCTGCGGATGGTATGTGGTGGTTACTTTGTGGAGAATGTTATATTTGTGTAGCAATTCCTTGACAGTATGATTGATAAAGTGGGACCCTTCATCACTTATTATGGCACGAAGAATGCCAAAACGAGTGAAAATGTTTTTTTTCAGGAATTGAGAGACTATCGCTGCATCGCTTGCGGCGCATGCCACTGCTTCTACCCACTTGGATACGTAGTCGATGGCTAACAAAATATAATTTTTACCATTCGACGGAGGAAATGGTCCCATGAAGTCGATACCCCAGACGTCGAACAACTCAAGTTCCAAGATGGTGTTCATAGGCATCGCATGTTTCCATGAAATGTTACCTGTGCGTTGGCACCGATCACACTTCATCACGTAGTCAGCTGCATCCTTAAACAATGTTGGCCAATAGAATCTACTATGTAATTTTTTTGCTGCGGTGCGCTGTCCTCCAAAGTGCCCACCATATGGTAAGTCATGTCATTGCGATAATATGCGTTGTTGAGCAGCATTTGGTACGCATAGTCGCAGGATCTGGTCTGCCCCCTTTTTATACAGATTTGGCTCGTCCTAAAAATATGATCTGCATTCGTACTTGAGCCTCCTCTTCTGGTGGTCAGTATAATCCTCTGGAAATTGCCCGCAGACAACATAGTTGACTATGTCAGTATACCATGGCAGTTCTTCAATCTAAAACAACTGCTCGTTTGGGAACACCGCACTCACTTCTGTCTAATTGTGGTCAACCTTTGGGTTTTCCAATCTGGACAAGTGATCCGCAACTTGGTTCTCCATCCCCTTGCGATCAATTATTTCTATGTCAAACTCCTGGAGGAGGAGAACCCATCTGATCAACCTCGGTTTCGCATCCTTCTTTGTCATTAAATACTTTATCGTCGAATGATCAGTGTGGATGAGTACTTTTGTTCCCAGCTAATACGCTCTAAATTTTTCCAACGCAAAAATTACCGCAAGGAGCTCTTTTTCTGTGGTGGTGTAGTTAGTCTGAGCAGGATTCAACGTTTTTCTCGCATATGCAATGGGATGTAAGATTGTTTTTCTTTTCCTGTGCCAGCGAGCTGCTCCCATCGCATACTTGCTTGCAATCGCACATTAATTGAAAGCGCAGTGTCCAATCAGGTGCGATTAAAACCGGGCTGCGATTGTCAGTGCATCCTTCAAAATCCTGAATGGTTGAGGCAATTGTCGTCAAAATCAAATTTTCTATCAGCCTCCATCTAGCGCACTCAGCGGTCCGTGCTATTTTTCGAAAAGTCCTTGACAAAACCGTCTGTAAAATTCGGCATGCCCCAAGAAAACTTCTTACAGCCTTTACACTTGTTGGAGGTGGGAGTTTATCAATTGCTTTTACTTTTTTCTCTTATCCCACCTCCAACCCGTCCCGAGATACACTTGTGCCCCAACTCAATGCCCTCCTTCACCATAAAATGGCATTTTCAGTTAAGAACAGGATTCGTTTCCTCGCATCTTTTTTAGTATCTTCTCCAGGTTGGCAAGTATAAACTTCGTATAGTGTGCCCATGACAAGAAGTCGTCATGAATATTTCGACAGAGTCCTCAAGATATATTTTGAAAAGATGGCCATCATGCACCTTTGGAACAGTTGCTCAGCGCATTGCAAAGGCCGAACGGCATGCGGCGAAAAGAAAAAGTCCCATATGGGTAGGTGAATGTGGTCTTGTCCTGATCTTCTGGAGCAATCATAATCTTGTTATACCGAGCATACCCATCTAAGAAAGTAGTAGAATTCATTTTCGCTAGCATGATGATACTAGCATTTGGTCAATAACGGTAGAGGGAATGATCTTTCTTCATTGCCACATTTTAGCTTGCGGTAGTCCATGCAATACGCCACCCGGTGACGGTTCTTTGTGTTTCAGCTCGTTGTTTTCGTTCGGTAGTAACTGTGTCATGCACCCTTTTTTGGCTGGCCCATGCAAGGGCTGGACCCATGTGCTTTCTACTATCGGATAAGTAATGCCCGCTTCTAACCACTTGATGATCTCCTTTTTAACGACCTTTTTCATCACAGGGTTGAGTCTGCGTTGATGTTCGATCGATGCCTTGTGGTTTTCTTCGAGACGAATTCGGTGCATACAGTATGCGGGGCTAATTCCTCGAATGTTTACGAGCGTCTAGCCAATCGCTCACACATGTTTCCTCAAAATGCTCATCAACACATTCTCCTGGTCTTCATTAAGTTCCGAGGAAATAATGACTGATAGCTTTTCATTCTGCCCCAAAAATGCACACTTTAGGTGATTCAGCAAGGTCTTCAATTCCATTATTGGTGGTTATACTAAGGACGGTTGCGTTGTTTTTTTTTCTTCTTTTACTATTGGTCTTCTTCTTGGGTTGCGATCATCTCAACTTCCTTGTTTGTTTTTTCTATGATCGCATTACATGTCACAATGGATGCGTTTGCATCATCTTCTTCATTTTCTTCGTCAAGCTTTTCTTCTTCAGTCAAATTCTGGTCGTCGTCAGATTCATGCAGGTCTTCTTTGTCAGAAAAATTCATGGCACGGATGATGTTGAACTTGAGCTTCTGTCCATTTATGATCAAAGTGATCTCTCTTTTGTACACATCAATCTGAGCACGACCTGTTGATAAAAATGGTCGCCCCAGGATGATGGGCACATCTTTGTCGGCTTCGTAATCTAAGATGATGAAGTCGACTGGTAAGATAAATTTGTCGATGGTGACCAGGACGTCCTTCACCTTCCTCTCTAGATGCACTAGAGATCTATCTGTAAGTTGGAGAGTCACGGTCGTGGGCACAAGTTGCCCCACATTCAGCTGCTTGAAGATCGACAGAGGCATCAAGATGATGCTGGCTCCAAGGTCACACAATTCTTGCTGGATGTACAGTCCTCTAATGGAGTAAGGTATAGTAAAGCTCCCAGGATCACTCATCTTCGATGGAATTATTGATTTTGAACTCCGTGTTAAAGCCACCATGGCAAACTTACTAGTTCCTCTCTTCTTGGTTACCATATCCTTCAGAAACTTCGCGTATGCAGGCATCTCCTCAATCGCTTCACTGAATGGAATATTAATGTGCAATTGTTTTAACATAGACATGAAGCGTTGGTATTGTACCTCGTCATTCTTCTTCTTTCTGAGTCTTTGCGGGAAAGGTGGCAACTGTACTCTCCTGGTCCCCTTTTCTGTTGGCTTTGAGGTGGACGCAACTTCTGGTTCTATCACTTCTTTTCTCCTTCTTCTTCTTGAGTCACCCCGGCTCAAGGGAATACGCCCATTTTCTTGCCCAATCACACAGAGAAAATGGAAACAAAGTAAGTCGAAATTCTTCGGCAGAGATGTTCGGGAACACAAAATTTTTGCAAATTTCTATAAAGCTACGGAGGTGGACGTGTGGGTCCTCGCCACGCCGTCCTCTGAATTGTCCTGGAGTCTGGATCATCTGCAGTATCATCGATTTCATTTCAAATTGGCTTCCATCAAGGGCAGGCCTCATGATTCCTGGAGAGAAATCATAGAGGTTTGGCGATGCATAGTGCCTAATGGGTCTATTACGATCGTTTGCCAATAGGATTTGATTCGCCATGATGTTGTTCTCGTTTGGTGCTCCGTTTCCAGGCTGCTCTACAATATCTTCTTTATTTGGCTATTGTTGTTGGCAGCTGTTTCTTAGTTTCCGTCTGAACGTCCTCTCAAGCTCCGGGTCGTAATTCGCCAGAGATTGAGAGCTGCAAAGAAATCAGAAAAATTACCGTTAGCACACTGATTTGCCGAAGTCCCTGACAACAGTGCCAAAAACTTGATGCGTTATTTTATGAGGTGGAATTATGGATGAAATGTGGTGATGAAATTGCATTGAGCAACAAGTTTTCTCATTGGAATCCAAGAATAAACCCCACTGAGTTTCCTGGGAAGTCCAGGGTCGAACTCAGGGATTTGGGAAAACAGTCTGCAGTGGTAATTTTCAAGAAAACTTTACGGTAACTGGTAACTCAAATAGTTGTTTGGTGTTGTTGTTTGCGGTAATGAAAATAAACAAATGTGGCAGAGTTTCGAAAAAAGTTGTTAAAAGAAGATGCGATGAGTATACGGTGAACGGGTTGAGAAGGGTTCGGTTAACACTTCCTAGGATGAATTCATGTTATGTGACCATGTAACACACATACAATAGTAAACCATCTCTCGATGCGAATGGTACGACTTCTAATACTAGAACGCATGTGATATATGCGATGAGTCTATAGGACCTACACATAAGACTCTATTCTTATTATGCGATGACAAAATGACACACACAAATAAGGCGACCACATAATATCATAACCTATCTCTAGGGTGCATGCGATGCATGTTGGCAAATAGAGCTTATCTCTAAGTCCCTATCTCTTGTTTATGTAGATCTAATCTTGCTCTCTTGAGTCTAGATTCTAACTCGCTCTCTCAAGTCTTAGGTTATTTCTTTAGATTCTCTCTCGAGTAGTTCTAAAAGAGATGTTGGCCACATCATAAAACAAGATAATCGCAAGCAATGAAGATCCTAGTTCATGTTAGCTTAGTTCTTCTCAACCCATTCGACAAGTTTAGCTACTCATGTATGCTAAGAGAGTGAACAGATGTAGAATAAGAACTTCCATTGTATAAATATAAAGTTGAAGTACAAAATAACAATGCAAGAAGAGAATAAAGATCTTGGTAGCAATCTCTTGCTTCCCAGGCTTTTTCACTGTTTTTTCTACTCTTGTTCAAAAGATAGTCTCGCTCTCGCAAGAGTCGGCCCACTCTCTGCTTTCCACACCTCTGAGATCTCTCTTAAGTTGCCTTGAGCGATCTTCTGACGTCTCTTCTATTCTCTCGCTCCACCTTCTTAAAAATAAAAGACAACTATGGACAAGGCTGAACTATGAACAAAAACTTACTGAACTGCTGAACCCCTTTTCTGAAGGATGCCTTTGGTATTTATAGAGCTTTGGGGTGAAGGTCGGCTTCTATCTTTTGATTGCATAGATGGGATGGTTTTAATTCTTTGACTGAGGCGCCGAATATTTGTCACCAAAAAGCTGAGTGTACTTGTTATCATTAGCGGTTTGTCAACTTAATTTGATTTCGACCGTCATCAGCTTTCTGTCCCATCGTGATTAATTATGCTTTTCACCCAGATGCACCCACCAAGTTGCGCCGGCTCTATGCGGTAATCCTTCTTGAGCAGATGTTTGCGAGCACAAATCACCGAAAAGTCTTGCGGTAATGCTGCGCTCGACCAATGATTTCTTGTGATCGCGCTTTTCGCGTTGCGTCAACGCATATTCTACATAAAAATACAAAAATTGACTGTTTCTATGCGATGAATGCATGTGATCGCAATGTTATAAACTTAATGCTTTTTGGATGCAATCTAACATATTTTATCAACACAAACCTTCATTGTTTAATAACTTAGCACTGTAATAACGTGCATTTTTGCCCGTTATCAGTAGACAGAGCCAAACAAGGAATACTTTAACTTCTTAACCGCTTACCTTCATAGCCCAACCATTCCCCCCATCTTTGCCAGTCGTTGCGCTTTTCTGATGCACAAAGCCCTGCACCTCTAGAGCCACGTAATGATGATCCTCCATCGCAGTTGTAAATTTGGGGATGATGGTTTGGAGTTTGATTCTTTTCTTTCTATTTGTGATTTCCTTTACTTATATTTACCAATCGTTGTAATTCAACCATCACATTATTTATATCGAATGAATTCTACGTTTATTTTTGCTCATTATTTTGCCTTATCTAGTCTTGCCTTGTTATTTTTCATGCCTTATCCTTTTGAAATTCATTTTGATGCTATGTCTTTTTGCGCATTGATAAATTGGCAACTGTGCTGATCTTTATGCACTTCATTAGTTCACTCACTAAGAGTCGGATACTTTTCTCAGCCATAATAGCCTCTTCATTGTTTGACAGTCTTAAATTTTGTGCGCGCAAGCCTCTGCTCAACCCTCTTTTTCAAATTTTTTGAGTAATTTTATTCTTGTTTTTTAAGCAATGAGAACCTTGCTACTCTAAAAAATTTGGAGTGTGAGAAGTAGGAGCAGATGCGTTTAACTTACATACTGTGATTACATACATCATTTTACGTTAAAAAAATAAAAATAATAATTATAAAAAAATTCAAATAAGGAACTCCACTATCAGCGCAAGGGAAAAACCCAACCTGATAAGAGTTTAAGTTGTGAAAGGAATTTGCTCGTAGTTGGATAATTCGCATGTCACTCGTGCAGGTAAGCTAAAACAAAGATAGGTTACCAAGATCAGCACAATGTAAATAGCATTTAATAAGAACAACTTCAATGTCTGGCTAAAGTAAACTTAATCAAGATAAGAGTTGAGTTGAACTTGGCATGTAATCGTAGTTAGATGTTTGTATGACACCCTTAGGGGCAAGCCAAAAAAAAATGGCGTTACCAAGTTTAATGTTGTTATAATCTAAATATGCAATCACAAAGTGTCAAAAACTGCTTTTCCTTCAAAACAAATGTATTACAAAAAAGGGACATGAATGTGTAAAAAATGAGAAAAAAGTTTTTGGGTAAGGGTTTGTCGGATTTGAATTAAGGAAATATTTCCTTAAAGAAGTGGCCAAGCTCAAGAGAAAAATGTGGCTTGAAAAAGGAGTGTGAGTGAAAAACATTTTGAGAAGCTAATAAGCGCAACTTTAAGATGTAGAGTAAGTATGAATTTCTTTAGTATAAGATTTCTTCCTCCCTTTTCCCTTGGATTTCTCATTCTTTTCACTTTATATATATATATATATATAAACAATCAAACAAACTCTCTTATTCTAAGATCTTCTACGTTGAAGCATGGCGTCGATTGAGCTAAACATAGATAGTCAGATGTTCTTTTTTGCTCATCGCCCACTTTTGGTCACTAGCGTTGGTCTTTGTTTTCTTCCCCTCTTTCTTCTTCTTCCTCTCTCTCCCATTCTTACTCAATTTCACACAGACACTCCAAAACTAAAAATTGACTCTTTCATTTAGGAGCTCCAACAACTGAAGTGTTGCATCAATTGTGCTCCCCATGGGTCATCAAATTCTCTTCCTTAGCCGTTCCCCACCTACCATCGTTGGTCACTCACCAGCGGTTATCGATGATTAAGTTTCTTTCTTTCCTCATTCCTCCCTCTTTTCCCTTCAGTTTCTCATTCCATTCTCCTTCTTTTTCATTTTCACACACAAAAAATGTAGAAACTGATGGATAGACTAAGAATCCTATTAAATGCAAACCTCAAATGTAAAATTAATTTAATTGCTACAAGAAAAAAGAGATAATTTAGGAATTTAAAGCGAAACAAACTTTGTTATAAATGCATTATAAAACTAAAATTTGAACTTTACTACTTTGATATCCAAAGATAAATTTATTATAAAAAAAAGATAAATTAGAAATTTAAAGCTAAACTGAATTTGTTATGATTTTTTTATAAGACTAATTTTCAAAGTTTTGTTATTTTGTAACTAAAAACTATTTTACCAAAAGATTAATTTAGGAGTACCAAAGACATATCAAATATAAATGTGTGAGAACTCAAGATGACTAGTTGATGTTAGTGAGGATCTAATTTAAAGTGATACACCCCCTCCCGAGCTCACCTCTGAAGTCCAAAAGGAGGCGTGAGGACGACAGATACCACCCTTTTGTGATACCTACTGCCCATCTGAACCCGTTTCACTCATTAATTTTAAAGCCAAGTAAATAAACAATGACTCAATGGCTTAATTTATTTTATTACAAACAGTATAACGTTTATACAATTTCCAGACTCAACTCAGCAATTCCAGACTCTTAGGTACAACCATTTACAACAACAACTTAAATCCGGAAGTGCGGCTGTAGTGTGGCAGATCTTGATCTTAGTAGCACCCTAGAGCTTATTTCTTTTGCTACCTGGGGAAAACGTGAGCTAGGAAGCCCAGTGAGTGATATTTTATAAAAAAAACTTTTAAAGAAAACTACGTAAAACTATATAGCAAAACTTTTCAATAAACTTACCGAGTGCATAATAAATCATACATCAAACTTGTACCAAGCTTCCCTCGGTAGACATACTCACACCTTCATTTACTGAGGTGGAACCAACCCAACACACTCAATTTTAGTGCTAATGCGGAACCAACTCAACGCATAACACTCGTCATACGTGCATACAGAACTCTCAACTTGGTACTAGATCTAATGGTTTTGAAACTTACTTTCAAAAACCGTAACTTAAACATTCAAAAAAGAGTTTCAAATAACTCAAAGCATAAAAACCTAATTTCTAAAGCTTTGCTAAAACAGTCACTCATAGTTTGCCAGCAGTTTTCCTCCCCTCTTTCTAAGCCTTCTTACTCTCTGTCTCCTTCTGGAATCCTGAGCCTGCATTAGCCCAATTTTAACATAGAATCTCATGTTTAGGGTTAGAACAACCTTAGATTACCTTCTTGGCCCTAAACTTATCTTACCAACTCCAGCGGACAAGAAAACAGGCTTCCGATCAACTCAGAACCACTGTGGACGCATGGTAGCCTTCCTCAGCACCAGTTGGACGTATGACTGGCCCACTAGGCCAATTGAACGCATGGTACACCATCTTGACACATGGGATACCTTCCTAACTTATCACAAACTCATATGGATGCTTGGACTACTTCATGGACGCATGGTTGGTCCATTCCAATGCATGTCATACCCCCGGAACCCTAATTCTCTCCAACACTCCCCTTTTTGAGTCCTTTTTGGGAGAGCTTTGAGTTGAGATAGGAAATGAGGCTCCCTTGGGGTATATGCCTTCGAAAACCATCCTCATCATCCTTTCAAGCTCCAAATGCATGACACCTTCTACTTCATGAAAATTCTAAGTGTCAGCACCATGCAAAGTTCAGCACCAAGATCTTTACACCTCCTATTTGCATGCTACTTGATGTGTCCTTCTCTAACCATGTCCAACGCCTAGTGCTTGCTTGAAGTGTCTTCTTCAAATTTTTCATGCTTCAAGCTTGATTCTAAGCCATCCACCTCTTGCTGAGATTCCCAAGGTTGCACTTGGTGAAGATACATCAACCCTACTTAGCCTTACTCCAATGCATGGCTCCTTGAATGTGTCCCAAAACTTCCAACTTTTCTATCATGCGTCCAAGGTGAGGTCCAACGCCTACCTACTTGGTGTTTGTGTGTCTAAGACCAATCCTTTGTGACTTAGAATTCCCTAAGTGCTTCCCAAAACACTCAACTTCCTCACTTAGGTGTCTAAGTATGTTATGTTTTCAAGGCATGCGTTTTCCTTAATTCTCTTAAGGTTCTTGTTTTAGCTTCCTCTTCCATTGTTACCTTAAGCTCTAATATTTCTTTCCTTAGGTTCATATTGGCTTTTAGTTGTCCCCCCGTACATCCAACATGCCCCCTGGGTGTCCAACCTTCAAACTCTAGGGTTCTACCTCTTGATTAGGTCATATGCATTCTAACACTTAACCAAATTTCCAGCTTTGACCTACCTCATTACCATTACCATGCGTTTACCTTAGGCATTCCCTACCTCATTACCATGCGTCCAACCCTTATCTTTCAATTGTTTGTGCCTAGATCAAAGTATGGTTGTCCAAACTTAACCATTTCTTCCCCTTAGGCGTTTGACCTATCCAATGTTGCTAAAGTTGCCCTAACATGCGTCCAAATAAGCATTTCTATCTTAGGGTAGCATCCAAGGTTCTTACCTTTTCCAGTTATGCTTCTAACTCCGAGATGACTCATTACATACTTAATACTTAGTCCAATTTCCTCCTTCTTCCTTGGCCTATGCGTTTACCTTGTCCCCCAACACTTAGCCAATTTGTTTCTTCCATTTCTAGACCAATTCTAGGTTTAAAGCATAATCTTGACACAACCAAAATTCTGCCCTCCAACCTACTATGCTTCAAACTCTTGAATTGTTTAACACTCAGCTAAAATTTCCTTCTCTAAATCCTCCTTAATTCCTATGTCAACCATATGGTCTCCATACTTAGCCATTTTCTTGACTACTAAAGGTGACTACTTGATGCCACCTCCAAACCATGGTTCAAATACTTAGCCAAAATTTCTACTTTCAAACTTTCTAGCTTGGGTTCCCATCAAGTATTCTTAACTCCAAGGAATAGTTTAGGGACTTGGCCAAACTTTTTCCTTCCAAGACTTAAATTATGAGTTCTTTTCTCACCCTAAGGAATCTTGTGAGGGTCCGGGTGTTACACAAAGTATGGAAGAAGCTAGATTATGTGTGGAAGTGAGAGGAGGAAGATGTAAGAGTGTAATAACATGCAACAGAAGTAACAAGGATCAATAAGCATTCAAATTCACTAATTTTGACAGAAACTAAAGCATGTTCATCTAAAATAAGAGGGTTTGTAGTCATACCTTTGTAGAACTCTTCAAGATCTCGATCAACAATAGCTATCTTCACCAAAGAACACCGTAAACCACCTTAAGTTCTTCCTCACTATCCTTTTGGAGCTTTAGAACAAGTTGTGTCATTCAAGAACAACTTGAAGCAATGGAAAACCAGAGAAAAACTTACTGCACCAGCACACTCGAAGATCTCTTCTTTAGCCCAAAATTTTCTCTAAATTTTCTATTGAATGCTGATAACGGGTAGAAATGCACGTTATTATAGTACTAAGTTATTAAACAATGCAGGGTTGCATTGATAAAATATATAAGATTGCGTTAAAAAAACATTAAGTTCATGACATTGCGGTCGCATGTGTTCATCGCATGAAATCAGTTAACTTTTGTATTTTTATGCCGAATATGCATTGATGCAAGGTGGAAAATGCGATCACAAGAAATCAACAGTCGAAATGAAATCAGGGGAGATCATTTCCTAGGAAAAAGTCGAAATGAAATTGGTGATGCTGCAGATGATCCAGACTGCAGGACAGTTCAGAGGAAGGCGTGGCGAGGACCTGCACGGCCACCTTTGGAGCTTCATAGAAATTTGCAACACTTTTGTGTTCCCGAATATCTCTACCGAAGAAGTTCGACTAACTTTGTTCCCATTCTCTTTGTGTGATCAGGCACGAAAATGGGCGTACTCTCTCGAACCGGGGGAGATCACTTCCCAAGAACAAGTCGTAGAGAAGTTTATGAAGAAATATTTCTCACCCATTGAGAACGCCAGGAGAAGAAAATTAATAACCAATTTTGAAGAAGACATGGATGAATCGCTCAGTGATGCCTGGGCGAGGTTTAAGAGGCTGGTAAAGGACTGTCCACACAACAGATTACCAGACTGCTTGCAAATGGAGATCTTCTATCGTGGATTAAATCCCGCTTCGCAGATCGCAGCCAATGCAGCAGCCACTGGTGGTCTGCTAGACAAAACATATGATGAGGCCAAGAACATCCTCGATCGCATCTCTAAAAATCATGAGGACTGGAGAGAGAGCGATCAGAGATTGAGAATAAAGGATAATGACACAAATAATGGTGCTATCGCATCACTTCAGAGTCAGATGACTGCGATGATGAACCTAATTCAGGGAATCACAATCAACAGCCCAACACCGCATAGTGGGCAAGTAAAAGCAATTAATCAGACTGCCGCAAGGTGTGCGACTTGCGGTGAAGGACACGCAATGGAAGAATGCCCGTAGAACCCACAGTCTATTTATTTTGTGAAAAATAATCCATTCTCTAACACTTATAACCCTGGGTAGAGAAACCACCCCAACTTTGCATGGAAAAATCAGCAACAAAATTTCCAATCAGTTGGGGAGGTTTTTCCATGCAAAAGTTTCCTGATGTAGCTATCTTCACCATCCGGGCACATCACCTGGATTTTTCATGGTGAAGATAGCTACATCACCCGTAGAACCCACAGTCTGATGTGCCCGGATGCGATCATTTTTATCAACAGGTCGTGCCCAGATTGATGTGCACAAAGGAGTGATCACCTTGAGCGTGAATGGACAAAAGCTCAAGTTCAACATCATCCGTGCCATGAAGTTTCCTGATGTAGAAGACCTGAATGAATCTGACGACGACTAGAATTTGAATGAAGAAGAAAAGCCTGACGATGAAAATGAAGATGAGGATGCAAGCACATCCATTGTTGCATGTAATGCGATTATAGAAAAAACAAACAAGGAAGATGAGATGATCACAACCCAAGAAGAAGAGCCAACAGTAAATGAAGAAAGAAAAACAACGCAACCGTCCTTAAAAGAACCACCAATAATGGAGCTGAGGACCTTACCTAACCACCTAAAGTATGCATTTTTGGGGTAGAATGAGAAATTGCCAGTAATTATTTCCTCTAAACTTAATGAAGACCAAGAGAATGCGTTGCTGAGCATTCTGAGAAAATATGTACGAGTGATTGGCTGGACGCTCGCAAACATTAGAGGAATTAGCCCCGCATATTGTATGCATCGAATTCATCTTGAAGAAAACCATAAAGGATCGATTAAACATCAACGCAGACTCAACCTTGCGATGAAAGAGGTCGTTAAGAAGAAGATAATCAAGTGGTTAGATGTGGGCATCATTTATCCAATAGCAGACAACACGTAGGTCAACCCTGTGCAGTGGGTGTCGAAGAAAGGTGGGATGACGGTAGTCCCCAATGCAAATAATGAGCTGATATCGCAAATGACCGTCATCAAATGGCGTATTTGCATGGACTGCAAGTTGAATGCGGCAACAAAGAAAGATCATTTCTCTTTATTGTTCATTGACCAAATGCTGGATCGTCTAGCCGACAATGACTTTTACTACTTTTTGGATGGGTATGTCGGGTATATCAGATTATGATTGCTCCCGAAGATCAAGACAAGATCACATTCACCTGCATGTATGGAACTTTTACTTTTTGCTGCATGCCGTTCAGCCTCTACAATGCGCTGAGCACTTTCCAAAGGTGCATGATGGCCATCTTTTCAGAACATCTTGAAGACTCCGTTGAAATATTCATGGACGACTTCTCTGTATATGGGCACATGTACGAAGTTTTTCTTGCTAATCTGGAGAAGATATTGAAAAGATGTGAGGAGACGAACCTCGTACTTAACTGGGAAAAATGCCATTTTATGGTAAAGGTGGGCATTGTGCTGAGGCATAAGGTATTTAGAGACAGGTTGGAAGTGGACAAGGAAAAAATTGAAGCAATTGAAAAACTCCTACCTCCAACAAGTGTAAAGGTTGTAAGAAGTTTCTTGGGGCATGCCGGATTTTACAGACGTTTTGTCAAGGACTTTTCAAAAATAGCACAACCGCTGAGTGCATTGATGGAGGCTGACAGAAAATTTGATTGCATTGATGACCGCGCCCGTATTGATCGCACCAGATTGGACACTTCCCTTTGAATTAATGTGCGATGCAAGCGGGTATGCAATGGGAGCAGCTCTGGCATAGAAGAGAAAAACAATATTACAGCCCATCGCATATGCGAGTAAGACTTTGAATCCTGCTCAGACTAACTACACCACCACAGAAAAAGAGCTACTTGCGGTCATTTTTGCGTTGGAGAAATTTAGAGCATATTTGCTGGGAACAAAAGTACTCATCCACACTGACCACTCGACGATAAAATATTTGATGACAAAAAAAGACGCGAAGCTGAGGTTGATCAGATGGGTTCTCCTCCTCTAGGAATTTGACATAGAAATAATTGATCGTAAGAGGATGGAGAACCAAGTTGCGGATCACTTATCCAGATTGGAAAACCCAAAGATTGACCACAATCAGTCAGAGGTGAATGCGGTGTTTCCAGACGAGCAACTGCTTCATATTGAAGAATTGCCATGGTACATAGACGTGGTAAATTATCTAGTTTGCGAGCAATTCCCTGAAGATTATACCGACTACCAAAAGAGAAGGCTCAAGCACGAATGCAGATGATATTTTTGGGATGAGCCAAATCTGTATAAGAAGGGGGCAGACCAAATTCTACGATTATGTGTACCAAATGCTGCTTAACAACGCATATTATCGCAATGTCATGATTCACCATATGGTGGACACTTTGGAGGACAGCACACCGTAGCTAAAGTATTACAAAGTGGATTCTTTTGGCCAACACTGTTTAAGGATGCAATTGACTATGTGATGAAGTGTGACCGGTGCCAATGCACAGGTAACATTTCATGGAAACATGCGATGCCTATGAAAACCATTTTGGAACTAGAGTTGTTCGACGTCTGGGGCATCGATTTCATGGGACCATTCCCACCATCGAATGGTAAAAATTATATTTTGTTAGCCGTCGACTACGTGTCCAAGTGGGTAGAAACAGTGGCATGCGCTGCAAGCGAAGCGGCGGAAGTCTCTAAATTCCTGAAGAAAAACATTTTCACTCGTTTTGGCACTCCACGTGCCATAATAAGTGACGAAGGCTCCCACTTTGTCAATCACACTGTCAAAGAATGTGCGTTAAAATATAATCTCATAAAGTGGCTACCGCATACCATCCATAGACGAATGGTCAGGCCGAAGTGTCCAATCGGGAGATCAAGTTGATACTGAAGAAGGTGGTAAAGCCTTCGCGAAAGGATTGGGCAACAAAGCTCGACGATGCGTTGTGGGCATACCGGACTGCCTATAAGACACCCATAGGTATGTCCCCGTTTGTGTTGATATTTGGTAAGGCATGCCATTTGCCACTAGAGCTGGAACACAAAGCACTATGCGTGGTGAAGAAGCTTAACTTTGACTTAAAGTCAGCAGGAGAAGCGAGAAAACTTCAATTGGTCGAGCTGGAGGAATGGAGAATTAACACATATGAGAACGCAAAGATCTATAAGAAGCGCGCGAAGCACTGGCACGACAAACACATATGTAGCAAGAACCTCCAAGTCGGGCTGAAGGTCTTACTATTTAACTCACGACTACGACTCTTCCCTGGGAAATTAAAGTCACATTGGTCCGGACCATTCATAGTCAGAAAGGTATCACTGCATGGCGCGGTCGAGTTACCTAATGATGATGGAACCAACATATTCAAAGTTAATAGGCAACGAGTTAAAGTGTATCGCGGAGAAGGCTGGCATCGCCAAGTCGACGCCTTAGACCTGAGAAACTCTAAATGAGAAAGAAGTGGGTGGTCCTTGCGCTATTAAGCGATCTAAATTCATTAGGGACGCAAGTTTGGAAAGTACCCGTTGGAATCCTGAAATCTTCAACTTATCTCTACTCCTTAGTATTTTTATTTCACTATCCTTTTGCTTATCTAAAAAAAAAGAAAAAGCGATCGTGCTGAACGATTACGGTGAAAGATTTTGTTAACTCTATTTTTTAATATTATTTGACTCTCTCAATGTTTTTCTTGCAACGATCGATGTGAATGATTGCGGAGGCGCTACACGAATACGCAACTACTTTATTCCGTCACCACAATCTAAAGACAGTAGATCGCCGCAAAGCAGGATGTGTCAACAAATAATGTGGGCGACAACGCAAATTTGGGGGTTGTATTTTTCCTTCACTTTATTCCAAATTCTACACTATCACATCGCATTTTAATTTTGAAATTTTATCACCGCATCCTCTTTGATTACTGCAATCATTTAATATTGATAACTTTAGTAAGTCGCCGCATGATTTCTTTTTACCAATTATGATTTCATTGATGAAACACATGTTTCTATTTTTTCGTATACACTAGGGTCAACTTAATCTTAGAAAAGTCAGCTCATGAAATATTTCTAGAAGTTAGTGGTCTGCTAGCTTTCTTTCAAACTGACCCTTAACCAAACTTCTTAAGAATATCGCATGAATTCTTTCAATCTTTTGGCAATGAGGACATTGCCGCATTTTAAATTTGGGGGTGAGGTATTTATTTTCGACCTTGTTATTTTTAGCTCTATTAAAAAAAATCATAACTTTCCAATCGGATCCTACTCGTAGTTGGATGTTCGCATGACACACGTGGGGGCAAGCCAAAACGAAGGTAGAAATCGTGATCAACGCATAAATAAATGACCGCAACTCCACTGCCAAGTAGGTATGAGTTTAGTCTGAGAAAGAGCACCTTGCTCGTAGTTGGATGTCCGCATGACACACGTGGGGGGGCAAGCCAAAACGAAGGCGAGGCACTTGGATCAGCGCAAGGCCAAAGAAAAATAATAATGTCAAAAATATGCAAGGATAAAAGTCATGTAACACCCAGTGAAAAAGTTTTTTTTTTTAAAATAAATCATGCGATGTCATGGAATCTAGTAAAGTCTTTTTGAAGGTTAAGATTGCGGTCCCTAGGTCTTAGAAATATTTTAAGAAGAGATTTGAATAAGAATTAAGGAAATTATGGTGTATAGGATTTGAATGAAGTATCCGTGAGAAATCTAGGAAAAGAGATTGCGGTCGACTTTCTAAAAGAAATCTTTAGCTTATGCTTGAGGACAAACATTGTTCAAATTTAGGGGTGTGATAACGGGCCGAAATGCACGTTATTACAGTAATTATTAAACAATGTAGGGTTGCATTGATAAAATATATAAGATTGCGTCCAAAAAGCATTAAGTTCATGACATTGCAGTTGCATGCATTCATCGCATGAAAACATTTAATTTTTGTATTTTTATGCAGAATATGCGTTGACGTAAGGCGGAAAATGCAATCACAAGAAATCAACGGTCGAGCGCAGCGTCACCGCAAGACTTTGTGGTGATTTGTGCTCGCAAACATCTTCTCAAGAAGGATTGCCGCATAGAGTCAGCGCAACTTGGTGGGCACATTTGGGTGAAAAGCATAATAAATCACGATGGGACAGAAAGCTGATGATGGTCGAGTCGAATTAAGTTGATAAGTCGCTAACGAACTACTGTAGCAAGTACACCCAACTTTTCGGTGACAAATATTCGGCACATCAGACAGAGAATTAATGCCATCCTATCAGTGCAATCATAAGAGAGAAGAAGCCTTTCACCCCAAAGCTCTATAAATATCGAAGGCAGCCTTCAGAGAAGGGGTCGTTCGTATAATTTGGTCATCTCGAGAGAGAACCCAGAGGCGTGGAAAAACAAAGAGAGGGTCGACTTTCGCGAGAGCGAGACTATCTTTTGAACAGAGTAGAAAAGACAATGTAAAAGTCTTGGGAAGCAAGAGATTGCTACCAGGCTCTTTATTCTCATCTTGCATTGTTGTTTTGTATTTCGACTCTATATCTATAAAATGAAACTTACTTATCTACATTTGTTCACTCTCTTAAAAGTACGCATGAGTAGCTAAATTTATCAAATGGGTTGAGAAGAACTAAGCTAACATGACCTAGGATCTTCATTGCATGCGATTATCTTGATTTATGTTGTGTCCAACATCCCTTTAGAGCTACTCGAGAGAGTCTAAAGAAAGAACCTAAGACTTGAGAGAGCTAGGTTAGAATCTAGACTCGAGAGAGCGAGATTAGATCTGCATAAGCGAGAGATAAGGACTTAGAGATAAGCTCTGTTTGCCAACATGCATCGCATGCACCCTAGAGATAGGTTATGATATTATGTGGTTGCCTTGTATGTGTGAATGTCAATTGTCATCGCATAAACAATAATAGAGGCTTATGTGTAGGTCCTATAGACATATCGCATATATCGCATGCGTTCTAGACTTAAAAGCCGTATCATTTGCGTTAAGAGATGATTTCCTATCGTATGTGTGTTGCATGATCGTATAACATGAACACATCCTAGAAAGTGTTAGCTGAACCCCTTCTCAACCCGTTCCCCACTTATTCATCGCATCTACCATATTATCAACTCTTTTCATAACTCCACCGCATACATTTATTTTATACCGCAAACAACAATCCAAAACAACTATTTGATTTATTGGTTACTGCAAAGTCTTCTTGAAAATTATCATTGCATACTGTTTTCTTTAGTCCCTGAGTTCGACGTTGGACTTGCCAGGAAACTCAGTAGGGTTTACATTTGGATTCTGCTGAGAAAACTTGTTGCTCAACGCATTTCCATCACTGCATTTCATTCCATTATTTCATCATATAAAATAAAGCATCAAATGCATCCCTCAAATTCACTCAAATCTTCTTTATTTATTAGAGATGAACATGCAAAGAAGAATGCTGCATGAGTTGCAGTTCATGCTTGGAGAAATGAAGAGGAGGAAATGGGATTTGTATGAGCATGTAGAAGATGAGTAATGAAAAAACTCATTTTTCCATTTATGCATGTTTTTTAACTTTTCAATTTTTCTCAAAATCAAAACCGATTTCAAAATCTATTTTGATTTTAAAATTGAAAATTTAATTTTATAAAATTAATTTCATAAATTAATTTTTAAATAATACTAATTAATTTAATATCAAATATTAAATTAATTTTTGCACAAATTCATCTTCATATATTTAAATCATATTAAAATATAAAGTCTCCTATTCCATTTAATTCTAATTTGAACGTTTCAAATTAACTTATCAAGCTACTTTAAAGCTTATCCATTTACAAGCTAGTAGGGGGACCTCGCGGACCTATAGATCATAGGCTCCAACGATCCGAGATTAATCAGCTAAACTCATTAGATTGATCTAACCCCCATTGGTTAACTAGTGGGTCACTCCACTATAGCCCAAAGTTGAACTCCCTTCATTGTAGATATATTATGTCCACTTTATATAACCATAATCAGTAAGTCGATCCTTCACAGGTTGTTCGTAATCACAGTTGGGTCAATATAACCGTTTTACCCCTGTGAATACATCTTATTCCTTAAGTTCCCACTGACCCTCTAATGAACAATTCTTATTCATAACACCTATGAATCAAGTCCTTTCTCTATCATGAGAACGCGGGGCCTTGATTGTTCAAGACCTGGAATCAGTACTTAAGAGAATAACCTATCTGTTAACCCTAAATTGGGTAGGAGTCAATTCCATCTTGCAGGGCTATGTCCTCAGCTATTCATCCGGTCTTATCCCCAAACTGGGAGGCTTATTGAGCAAAGTTGTTGGACTACTTTCACCGTTTGCAAATCAAAGGATAATCCCAAATAAATAGGAGTTCATAGCTAGCTCAGAATTAAGATTGAGTTAACCTAGGTTATTCGATAAATGAAATAGTCAGTTTTAACAGTAAACAGTTGTTATAAAGAAAAGTGACTATTTTCGTGGTCCAGTCTATATGCAAACTCATTGCATAGGATGCCCCCACTCACATGTCTTAACGTGAACTATCTGTGGATCACATCATTTGTAGCACTTTACAACTTCTTGTAACAACTACAAAGTGGACCGCATCTAATAGTTTTACCAGGATGAGATACCCAATTTCACCCATATACTTATTAGACCATTTAGACTATATAATGTTAACTTGATCCTGTTTATAATAGAATGAAAAATCAACAATTTATTATTATTGATAAATAAAATGTATAACACGAACTGCGAGTTCTATGACATTCCCAACAGAAGAGCTCAAACTTAAGGAGAACCTATGTAATGCCCCAGTCTCAAGATTTAGATCAGAATTCAAAATTCATATTCGGCACCTTATTTGCCCCGATATTCTCTGCATTCCCTGCAACTAGACACATTATCGTCTTAGGCTTCCAAGACTTAAGACTATCCCCATAAACCAACATTGGTTCTTTCAGCATGCTTTGTCCTCACTCACATGCATCTTAGGAAATTTCCCAGGAGGTCACCCACCATAAGATTGCTCCAAGCTAAGCATGCTTAAGCCAACGAAAAGAAAGGTGCACCTTGAGTGACTTCTATTCTTTTAAGCCTTTCTTAACCATACTTTCATGTCCTCAGGATCCCTCTCATTCGGATATGGTCTCGGTTCATTCATGTACCCCTCCTAAACTTAGATTGTTACATGCTCATTAGCTTTTGCTTAGTTCATCCACGAAACACATCTTACTGGGAGAGGTTCACCAAGAATAGGTCTAGTGGAATTTCAAGGATGAAATTTTTTTAAGGGGGTAATAATTTGTAAACCCTAAATATATTTTCCTTCACTAAACTTTAAGAAGTACCAAGCAATGGCTACACTCAATATGCTAGAGTTCAGCTTAAGAAACTCAGGAATGGTACGAGTGAATTGGAAGAACTATGCATCCAAAAGTGCCTTATTTATAGTAGTCTCCAAGCCCTCTTCTTGGGCCAGCTCCTCCTTGGCTGCATGTCAAGATGTCTTTTGAAGGACTGATGTGGAAATGTGGATCATGTCCCAGTTTCAAATTTCACAGAGAATTAAAATTACAGAAGAACATTATGCATATCAAAACAATTTTACAACATGCTTTTAAAATTAAACAGAAAGAATAGGATTAGAATTATTCTAACCTTTGAAAAACCAATTCTTCACGATAATCCTCCTCGATTTGATCACGAACTCTTAAAAAACAAACACCCAAAAACTACAACAAAAGCAACCCAATTTGGACACCACCAAGAGGTAATCTTTTGTATTCTCCTTAGGGTAGGGTGAGAATAAATAAAGTTGTGGGCTCTGTCTATTTTGGACGAGGGAGGAAGAATTTTCTAAGAGAGAACTTTCTAGGAGAATTACATAGGGAGAATCTCACACACAGACCAACACTATGTGATCTCCTCAGTGAAGAAGATGAAATACCTAAGAAAACAACTCCCACACTTCCACAATTTTACTAAGAGAAATACGGGGAGGGAAGTTGTAACTCCCGTCCTTTAATTTAAAATTTAATTTAATTTAGTTTATATNATCAAAATATGTTATATCAAATATAACACAAAACCTATAGTTTACATTATAATATAGAAAATAGAGAACACAAGATTTATGTGGAAAACCCTAGAATAGGGAGTAAAAACCACGATAGAGAGTCTCTCTTTTATTATTTCTAACTTACAATTAAAGTTATAATAAAAGTCATATTTATAGGCTCTAGCAAGCCTTAAATAAAAAGGAAATAAACCTAGAGTAAAGTAAAATATTAAAATACCCTTGGAGCTATAAACTCAACAAAGCCCCTTATTTCCAACACTCCCCCTCAAGATTGGGTGTAGATGTCAATCAGACTCAACTTGCTAACACTGAGCAAAAACTTTTCCCAAGTAACCCTTTGGTGAGAACATCAGCAACTTGTTGACTAGATGGAATATACGAAATACAGATACTGCCATTGTCCAATTTCTCTTTTATAAAGTGTCTGTCAATCTCCACACGTTTCATTTTAACATGTTGTACGAGATTATTGGCTATGCTTATAGCCTCTTTATTATCACAATAGAGCTTTATAGGTAGAACACTATCTTAGTGTAGATCAGACAGAACTTTCTTCAACTAGATTTCTTCACAGATTCCCAAACTTATAGCTCTATATTCAACTTCAGCACTGCTTTTAGCAACAACACTTTGCTTCTTACTTCTCCAAGTAATCAGGTTAGCCCACACAAAATTACAATATCCAAAGGTAGATTTTCTGTCAATAAGTGATCCTGCCCAATTAAAGTCGATATAAGCCTCAATGCATTTCCTATCAGTTTTTCTGAACATCATACCTTTATTTGGTGAGCTTTTCAAATATCTTAGAATTCGATTCACAACTTCCATATGTTCTTCGTAGGGTGCCTGCATAAGCTGACTAACAACACTGACATCATAAGAAATGTCTGGTCTAGTTTATGGAGAGACCAGTCTTTATAAACTGCAACAGAAAGAAGGACTCGAACTGTGTTTAACTTCGCTACAGGGGAGAAAGTCTAAGAATAATCTATCCCATAAGTTTGAGTAAACCCTTTTGCTACAAGTCTAGCCTTGTACCTGTCTAGAGTTCCATCTAATTTATACTTCAGAACATCCATTTGCACCTAACTGTTTTATGCCCTTTAGGAAGAGCAACAAGGTCCCACGTATTATTCTTTTCAAGAGCTCTCATTTCTTCCATGACGACAGTCCTCCACTCAGGAATTTCCATAGCCATATGTATGTTTTTTGGTATTGTTACTGTATCAAGGCTAGTAATGAACACCCTTAACCCAGAAGACAAATTACTGTAAGACATACAACTATACATGGGGTACTTGGTGCAAGATCTAGTGCCTTTTCTCAATGTAATGGGCATGTCAAGAGAGATATTATAATCCTTTGGTTTGTCTGATTCCTCATATGTAATGGTATTTGGATTACATTTTCTAGCCTGATGAAGAATCTCACCCTCTCGTGTTTCTGTCGAAGTCTCATCACTGCTTGCAACCCTGTTATTCTTTGGAACTAACATATCATTCTTATCATTCGAAACCAAATCAACAATATCATCCTCAACACACAAGTTAGAATTATCAAGGCCAGTAGTACCCTATGAAGGAACTCTTATACAAGAATACCTATGAGCGGAAGCAGATCTTTCCAAAGATATTGTGACAGAATTACCACATTTACATTCACACATACAAATATGCATTAAACTACTAAATTACCGGCATGCTTAGAGATAAAAAAACACGAGAACGAGTAAACTTACCAGTTGAAGACTCTCTTCACAGAAAATCTCGCTCTCTCCACGAACGGACTCCTTGCACTCTCGCTAGAACAACAAGCTTTCATTCAGCAACACCTGATCGTCTACCACGAACGGACTTCACATGAACAGACGAAGAAGATGGGGACAACACCACCACTTGGAACCCTTAGTATTCTCGGAGTGAGAATCCAAAGAGTGGACTCTGTTCGGATTTGGTAGAGGTGAGAAGGAAAGAGATCGTATACAACGATCAACTAAGTGGGAAAAGACAACATCTATCGTATAGACAGGATGCTTGATCGTTTAGGCAAAGTACACGATTGTGTAGGAAAAGGTAAGCAATCATCTATACGATCATTTAAAAAAGCTCGAGCGCTAAGTGATCGTTTAGAAGAAGGTAAGTGATCATTTAGAAAAGTGCATGGTGTAAGCGATCGGTAGTATAATACAAGCTATCGTATAGGCTTTGAATTACTAAGCGATCGAATGCAAAACACCCCGTGAGCTATTAATCGAGTCCTTTGAAAAATGAAAAAAAATTTCATTTTATTCTTTAGTTATGAAAACCGAATTTAGAACTTCCCACGACGCACGATTATGGAGAAAACGGTGGCCAATTATCCCATAATTGCCAAATTAATAAAATAATAAATATAATCATTTATATTCATAATCTATAGTTTAATATCATATATCAACCATAGTGTTTTCTCCTCCACTAGATATAAATCATATTTATATTCAATTTCCTCCAATTAATGAATCTCATACATAAAGTCAATTATATCATATATAATTAACTTAGTTTCGATCATATCATATATAATCAAACTCCCTCTTGTCAATTTGAACATTTCAAACTGACTAAAATTGATTCTCAACTTGAATCCAAGCTACCAAGGGGACCTTATGGACCTATGGATCGAAGCTCCAACCGTACGTGAATAGCTGATTAAACTCTTAGCCACGAGATCCATCATCCGTTAACTGGCAGGCATTCCATTAAAGACCGATAGTTGAACTCTCATTACCACATATATATTTATGTGTCCATCGGATATAACCAATCATCAATATGATAATCCTTCACAGATGCTCGTAAGTACAGCTAGGCCAATTTACCGTTTTGCCCCTGTAGTTACATTTCACACTTTAAGTACCACAGATCCCTCTAATGAACAATACAACATAGTCCAACATGTGTGAACACCTCTCGGGCCATGAGAAGGTGTGTGTGCCACATCGTTCAAGCCCCGGGGGATAGGCCCTTAAGGGAGCAATCTATCTACCTACCCCTGTTTTAGGGAAGTAGTGAATTCTATCTTGTGTAGCTGAGTTCCCAGCTCCCAAATTAGACGAATCCTTAAAGTGGTAGGTTTGAGTCGGCGACCTGGCCACTCACACCCATGCAAATTAAAGGACCGCCCTCAATGGCAGGAGTTCCCAACTTACTCAGGATTGAGGTCATGTTACCTATAGTCATCCTAGTGAAGTGAAGTCTCTGTCATGAACGGTGTTATATACCGAGACGTTAACACTTCGTGGTCAGGCCTTATACAAACTCTTTGTATAGGACGCCCCTGCTCGCATGTCCCCACATGAATGATCAGGAGAAGACCATAAGTAGAAAATCACAATGCTTGTAACTATTCTACAAAGTGGGCCGCATCCGTCGCGTTACCAGGATAAGGTTTCCCTCCTGTATCTATATACTACATACCATTTTGTTTATCAATTAAGACATGATCCACTTGTATGTCATCACATATATGCTTAAGTTATATAGTGATAACCAGGGATTTTAGTTTATTGGTTTGTGGTAAAGCAAATAAAACATCCAATGTACAAAGTCAAGAAGTGAAGTAAATATCATATAATATACATCACAAGCGTTCGTACAAACTGTGTTTACAAACTACAGGACACGAGACTTTAGGCATCATCCCCAACACCCTAAGCATGCATTGGTTCAGATTCATACACCGGAGTCGATGGAGTAGTAGGGGACACCATTTCTTTTATGAGATTCTTCCTGTAGCAGGTTATCCAATGGACTTGTTTAGTGGGTTGAATAGTGTCATGGGCACTCAGGATGGGTTCAGGAAGGTCATTAGGGACTGAAGATATGAACCACTTAATCTCTTCACCAATACTCTCCCCTTGAAGATGGCTAACGGGAAAGAAAGGTTTATGCTCAAGGAACGTTACATCCATTGAGATGAAATATTTTCGGGAAGAAGGGTGGAAGCATTTATAACCTCGCTGGTGAAGGGGATGCCCATCCAAGACACCTTTCTGAGCATGAGGGGTGAACTTAGTTTTGTTAGGGCTATGACTATGGACAAAGGGAGTGCACCCAAAAAATCGAAGAGGGATGTCAGGATTAAGCCACGTGGTAAGGTATGACTCCTTGAGGCTTTCAAGAGGGGTCAGGAGTTAGTGGACATGGGAAGGTTTCGATTAATAAGATGAGCTGAAGTCAGAATTGCATCCCCCCATAAATAAGATGGAAGCGAAGAAGACAGCAGAGGGACCATGCAATCTCAAGGAGGTGACAATTTTCCTTTCAGCCACCCCATTTTGTTGAGGTGTATAAGCACACAAGCTTTGGTGGACAATGCTTTTAGAAGACAGAAAATCACGAAGAGTATTATTGAAGAACTCACAACCATTATCACTACGAAAAATAGCAATGATCTTTGGTGTTGAACTGAGTCTCAACAGTAGTGTAAAATTTTTGAAATACCAATGAAACCTCAGATTTATCAGTGAGGAGAAAAACCCATGTAAGATAGGTATGATCACCAATAAAGGTCACAAACCACCATTTCCCTGAAGAGTTGGTAATACTCGAGGGACCCCACACATCACTATGAATAAAGGTGAAGTGTTGAGAAGGTTTGTAATGTTAAGACAGAAATGTGACCCTATGTTGTTTTGCACGAATGCACATATCACAAGATAGAGAAGAGACATCAATTTTATTGAATAAATGAGAAAATAAATATTTCATATATTTGAAATTTGGATGACTAAGGCGAAAATACCACAACATACAATCTTTTTCTGAATTTGAAAAATAAGAAGACAACAAACTAGTCATAGAATAGTTCCTAGAGAAAACATCATCATCAAGGACATAGAGTCCCCTATTATTTCAGACAGTGCCAATCGTCTTCCCCGAGCTCAAGTCTTGAAAGAAAACATTCTCTAGTGAGAAAGGAACTTGACAATTCAGATCTCTAGTTATCTTACTAATAGATAGTAAATTGTAAGATATTTTGGGCACATGCAACACGTTTTGTAAAGTTAAGCCATCAAAAGGAGAAATATGATCCTTGCCCACAATAGAAGCAAAAGACCCATCTGCAATCCGAATCTTTTCATTACCAGCACTCAGAAGATATGACAGAAATTTATCAGAAGATCTAGTTAAATGATCTGTAGCCCCTGAATCAAGTGTCCATTGTTTCTTACCATTTATGTTGAGGAGACTTAAGGATTGAGAGTACCTGATTGAGCAACAACCCTAAAGGATGAGACACTAGGGTCACTTTGACAAATCACCTTCTGCCATTCGAAGGTCGTAGATTCACTGGGGGGCACTCACAGATTCACTCATAAGAGCCCAACCAGGATTGGACCTATCATTTGGAGGTCATCTTCTGCCATTCGGTGGTCTTCCATGTAACTTCCAACATTGATCTTTTGTATGACAGGGTTTCTTGCAATGTTCACACATTGGGGTCTATTTCCCATTTTTCTTGTCACTATCAAAACCAGATAATTTTGTACTGAAAGCAATAGAATCAATAGCAGATCCAGTCGTGATGTTCATAGCTTCCTCAATCTTGGAATACTGCACACCTCCACAAAGACAATCCAGATAATTTCATGACACAGGTTCGTCTCTTGCAAGATTAAGGACAATTTGTTAAAGTATGAAGTGACATCCATCGTCCCCTGTTTGCACTCATGAGCCTGTTTATGAAGAATGCAAAAATGAGACACATTTTTCCTTTTAGAATATAATTTTTGAACTGCATCCTAGATATCTCGAGTAGTCGCAACATACAACAACGATTTCCCTATCTGAGGCTCCATAATATTAATTAGCAATGATCAAAGCAGGGAGTCTTCTCCTTTCTAAATGCGTTCATGAGGATACCCTAGCCTAGGTCTTGGTATCTCACCAATTAGATACCAAAACTTGTGACGCCCCTCAATAGTCATTTTAATGGACTGAGACCAGGAGAAATAATTCTGACCATTCAATTTTTCTCTTGCAATTAACCCTATTAAATTTTCCATAGATCCAGACAAGTAGTTTCCAATAGTTAAAGTAGGGAAAGAGGTTACCAGATTATCTGGATACATCGATAGACCGGAAGGAATATCATAATTCACTAGACTAGAATTCAAGTTTGTGGAAGCACCTAGAACTGCCCCAAGAGCAACGATTTGTTACTGAAAACTTGCCTAAAGATTAGCCAATTGTTGTTGAACCATTACCAGAGATAACCCAATCGAACCTTGATGTTCATAACTAGGTGGCTCAGGATGAGGAAGGCTCAACGACTACAGATAGGTTGCTTACGCTGAAAGGGAAAAGTCGAGGATTTCCAGCGTTGCCATGACAAGGGATTTACAACTATGGTAGGCGGATGACTCACCAACCTCGGCTTCAAGGTGTAGCTTTCGACTACTGATAGTGAGGTTGAAGGGATAGGCAGCGGAAGCTCTTGGTAACAAGGGAGGAACGCCGACTACATTGTGAAAAAGGGCAGTGGTGCTAGGGTTTCCATCAAATGGTTGAGGCAGTGCTAGAGTTGGACGGATATGCAAGGACTGAAGGTACTGATTAACCGTGGCTTAGACAGTAGTAACAACGAAATTATCGGCAGCGTCTCCACGGTATTGGCGGCATCTTCGATGGTGGTGGCGACAACGGTAATAACATCGATGGTCAGAATCGGCAGTAATGGGGTTGGTGCAGAACTAAGATTATCTTACACCGGTTGGTTTTTCTGATGGCGTCTAGGGTTTCGTCACCACACTCTGATACCATGTTAAAAGATGGAAAATAGAGAAAACTAAGTTTACGTGAAAAACCCTAAAATAGGGAGAAAAAACCATGATAGAGAGTCTCTTTTATTATATTTGACACACAATGAAAGTTACAATAGAAGTCATATTTATAGACTCTAACAAGCCCTATAGTAAAAAAGGAAATAAACCTAAGGTAAAATAAAATACTAAAATACCCTTGGGGTTATAAACTATCGACAAAGCCCCTTATTTCCAACATAATAATTCATGGTATTTAATATAAATCAAATTTATACTAAACTTAATTATATGAATCTAATCCATATAATTAGTATTTGAATCATATTATATGAACCATTCAAACTAAACTAAGTTTATTTATTTCCTCTCATAATAAACTTTATATAATATATCAAATACATTATATTAATTATATCATATATAATAAATATAAATTAGTTATATCATATATAATTAATTCCCTCAATTAATATGAACCATTCAAATTAATACAAAATTAATTCTTAATAATCCAGTTGAGCTACAGAGGGGACCTTATGGACCTGTAGATTGAAGTTCCAATGGTACTTGAATAATTAATTAAATTCCTTTAATTAAATTACTTAACATCCATTAACTACCGGTCACTCCATTAAAGAGCGACAGTTGCACTATTCGTACTACAAATATATTTCTATATCCATTGCATATAACCAATCAACAGTACAACGACCCTTCACAAATTGCTCGTAAATAAAATTAAGCCAAAATTACCATTTTGCCTCTATAGTTACATCTAACTCCTTAAGTCATGGTTCAACTATGACCAAACCCCTCTCGGGCCAAGAGAGAGTGTGATGCCACATTGTTCAAGCCTCGGAATCAGCTCTTAAAGGAGAAATTTATCTACCTACCTCGACATTTGGGAAGGAGTAAATTCATCTTGTGTAGTTGTGTTTCCAACTCCCCAATCAGATGAATCCCCGAAATGGTAGGCATATTGTTTGATGATCTGGCCACTCTCATCCATGCAAATCAAAGGACCATCTTTATAGGCAGGAATTCACAACTCACTCATGATTGAGGTCATGTCACCTATGGTCATCCTAGTGAAAGGTAAGTCTCTAGTTTTAACGGCGTTATATAATGAGACTATTCATTTCGTGGTCCAGTCTTATACAAACCCTTTTGTATAGAACACCCTCATTCACATGTCTTTACATGAATCATCAAGATTAGATTATTTGTAGAACTTTACAACAATTATAACATCTACAAAGTGGGTCGTATTTGTAGTGTCACCAGGATAAGGTACCCAACCTTCTCCATCTACTACAGGCCATTTAGGTTATCACTTATACGTGATTGACCTGTATGTCTCTATATACATGTTTAAGCTACAAAAGATAACCTTGGATGTTAGTTTATTGGTTTTGTGGGTAAATTCTACTAAATGTCGAATAAAGTACCTCAGATTTTATTAAATAAATAAATCATTTGTACTTTACAATTACAAACTACAGGACCCCCGAGACTTAGGTTATCAACCCCAACATCTCCACCATGCATATTCCAGCACAACACTCACCCATGTGGTGTCTACGTCAATCCCTTGCATGCCTCTCCTTGTCTCCCATGCACCCCTCTACTATTTAAACTAGGTCAAGACTTCACCTCGTTGCACCACATACTCCTCCTTGCTGTCACCCATAGCCTTGCTCCCGAAGCAAACTCCAACTCAATGCATAGCACCATCTTTGCCACATGACCCCTTACTTTCCACGCCTAGTTCCTACCCTTGTGGCTGCATGTTCTTCATGCATGGCTCCTTCTTTGGCCGCCTCTTTCTTAAATGTATCCCCTTTTTCCTTTGGGTGAGGTACACTCTTCTTTAGGCACATATGCTACCTCTTCTGGGCTTATACCCTAATCTCCTTTAAGGTGCATGGTACTTACTCAGTTGCTTGGTCTCATAATCAACACGCAGTCTAAGCTTTGCCTTTTATAGTATGTGGCCAACTACACCCCCAAGTATCCTAAAGTTCACTTATGCGCTCAACCCTATCCTTAGGTTCAACGCATAAGTCATGGTTACAACTTTCCTTTGGATTCCAAGCCCTAATTCCTTTGTATGTTCCTCTAAATGTGCTTAACCCTAGATGCAATCAAGAAAACTTCCTCTATACAAAGCATGCGTCCAACATGGTCCTTTCTTGGCTAAGGCATGTGTCCAATGCTTCTAAGCTAAGGACAAGTCCTCACTTCTTACATACTTAATACTTAGTTACTTCCCAACTTCTCTATGGACTCTACGTCCAAATGGTTTTCTTTAATCCGAGTATGCATTTAACCTAAAGGTAATGAGTTCAATCCTTCCTCCTTAATGCTTAAACTCATGGGTCCAATACTTAAACATTTTCATAAGTTCCACCTCTTTTTCCAAAGCCTCCTTAAACACTTAACCAAATTCTTAGATTTTAAGACCTCAAGTAGGCGTCCAACTAGGGCTTACTGTCTCAAATCATTGCCTGGTACTTCTTAAAGTCTAGTGAAGGAAAAGAGATTAAGGGTTAACAAATTACTACTCCTTTAGAAGAGTATCGTCCTTGTAATTCCACCAGACCTATTCTTGGTGAAATTTTCTCTTTTCTTGGAAAGTTTCACAACAATCTCCTTTATTAAAACTTAATTCACAATACCTAATATTTACACTTACAAAGGTGACTTCTAAGGTCTTAGTCTTGGGAAGTAGCTTTTTGTATAACTTTGTTTACTTGTTTGAATTGTGGACAATTTTTCCTAACATGCTCTACTTGACCACAATGATAACACAAATCAGATCCTTTGAGACACTGGCCCGAATGATACTGATTACATGTCGGACACTTATTTATGCTTATAATAGACTTTTCTAGATCGGTTCCTCCTGATCTCTAACTTTCTTTACTTGAGCTTGCTTTAGAGCTTGATGTATTACTATGTTTGAGTTTGAAGATTTCTTTATTTGTTATTCTTGGTACAAACTTCCCACTTCCTTCTTCATTTGGATGCTTAATCGTCGCTCTCTGATGTTCGAATACATCTTTTCCTCTTTCTTCTTCAAATTACTTCGTTGTTACATTTTTCTCCACTCGCATGATAGCCTCTACCAGTTAAAAAAATTTGACCCACTCGGCACAAGCAGTTACGGGTGTACGAATATCTTCTCTTAGTATTTCCTCAAACCGCTTACATCTTCCACCTCATATGCAATTATATTATTGGCATTCTTTGACAGTTCAGTGTATTTCTTTTCATACTCTACTACTATCATGGTGCCTTGTACAAGTTTCAAGAATTTATTCCATTTTGCATCGCGAAATGATCTTGGATAGTATCTTTCATAGAAAGCTTTCTTAAACTCACTTCAGGTGGGTTTCTTCATATCGATTTGCCTATTTTCCACCACTCGCCACCAATCTTCTACTTTCTTTTGTAACAGAAAGATAACAAGAGTGACTTTCCTATCTTTAGGGCATCTCATTAGCATGAAACACTTTTCCACTAAATTTAGCCAAGCCTCCCCGTCAGCTATGTCTATGGTTCCCTCGAGGGTTGTATCACCCAATGCTTTCGACCATTCTATACTATATCTTTTCTCCGGGTCCAAATGTGCAGCTTCCAACCTTTCGATCAATCTTTGGGTGAAATTGTCAACGAACTGTTCCCCTATAGTTGTAGTGCCTAATTCTACAACAATCAATGGGCATATTTTATTAACAAAATTATTGTTCTGTTTTCGTTCTTACCTGAGGATGATTCACGTACTCGTCCTTCCCCGTGTTTCAGATAGAGTTTATGAGTTCCATCCTCGGGTTCTTGCTGGTTTGCCACTTTTACACAAACTTTAAGAAATTCTAATGTTTCACCCCAACTTTTAGGTTTCCAACATCTCTTAACATCAGCAAGGAATCCTATCTCATTCCCAATGAGTAGGATATCATCCACATATAGTGTCAGAATAGCTATAATTTTGTTGACAATTTTCTTGTAAACAAAAGGCTCGTATCCATAAATGGATCTTCTGAGCTTGCAAATTTTTTGCTCTTGACCCTGTTCAATAAACCCTTCTAGTTGAGACACGTAGATTCTTTCTTCAAGATAGCCATTCAGAAAGTCTATCTTGACATCCATTTTCCATATTTCATAATTATAAAAGGTGGTAATGGATAAAAGTATTCTAATAGACTTGATCATGGCAACAGGAGAGAAGGTTTCTTCATTTTTACCCCCCTCTTTGGGTAAATCCTTTTGCCACGAGTCTAGCTTTATAGGTTTGTACCTTACCAACTTGGTCTCGTTTTCTCCTATAGATCCACTTACAACCAATAGGTTTTATCCCATTTGGTTTATCTACAAGTTCTTGAAGGAACTCTTACACAAGAGTACCTATGAGCGGAAACGGATCTTTCCGATTTCATTGTGACAGAATTACCACACATATATTCTAACATACAGATATGCATTGTAAACTCTAATTACTGGCATGCTTTAACAATTAAATGCAAAAGACCGAGAGAACGTACCAGTTGAAGACTTTATTCAATAAACTGAATCCAACGATGAATGAACTCCTCTCGTTCTTACTCGTCCAGCAAACGATCATCTAGTAGCAGCACGGTCGTCTACACGATGAACAGCGCACGAACACAAAGCAATTAGGGATGACACCACCACTCGAAGCCCTTGGTATTCTCGGAGTGAGAATCCAAAGGATGGACTTTGATGAAATTGATAGAAGAGAGGAAGAAACATGGTCGTGTAAAATGAACAAGCAAGTGGGAGATAGTAGAAGACTATCGTATAGTCGGGTGTGCTTGATCGTTTAGATTGGGGTACACGATCGTGTAGGTTTAGCTAAGTGATCGTTTAGATCCACTTGGTGCGCTAAGCGATCGTGTAGTAAATGTTAGAGATCGTTTAGAAATCGCGGGCGATCATTTAGTATGCAGGTGTGCGATCGTTTAGGAAGATGGGGGCTATCGAATAGGCTCTCAATGCTAAGCGATCATATACTTTCATACCGTGAGAAATTTTTCGGATATCTTACAAAATGAAAACCATTTTCATTTTTATTCTTCAGTTATAAGAACTAAATCGAACTTTCCACTATTGCACAAATCCGGAGAAAAACTCGGCCAATTATCACATAACCACCCATTTAATTAATTAATTAATATAATCATATTATATTCTTAACTTATAGTTTGATATCATATATCTAATATGGTGTTTTCTCCTCTATTTGATATAAATCATATTTATATCCAATTTCCTCTAAACTAATGTATCTCATACATTTAGTCAATCATATCATATATAATTAACGAGTTCAATTATATCAATATAATTGAACTCCTCTTGCCAATTTGAACATATCAAATTTACCCAAAAATTGATTCTCAACTTTTATCCAAGCTACCAAGGGAACCTTGTGGACTTATGGCTTGAAGCTCCAATGGTATGTGAATAGCTGACTAAACTCTTTAGCCACATGATCCACCATCCGTTAACTGCCAGGCATTCCACTAAAGACCAACAATTGAACTCTTCTTACCATAGATATATTTCTGTGTCCATCGGATATAACCAATCATGAGTACGATAACCCTTCACAGAAGCTCATAAGTACAGCTGGGCCAATTTACCGTTTTGCCCCTATAGTTACATCTTACTCCTTAAGTACCACTGATCCCTCTAATGAACAATACAACATAGTCCAACTATATATGAACACCTCTCGAGCTAAGAGAAGGTGTATGGCGCCACATCGTTCAAGCCCTAGAATCAGCCCTTAATAGAGCTATATATCCACTTCCCTTGCTTCAGAGAAGGAGTGAATTCCATCTTATGTAGCTGAGTTCCCAGCTCCCAAATCAGACGAATCTCCAAAGTGGTAGGTTTGAGTCGGCGACCTAGCCACTCGCACCTATGCAAATCAAAGAACCGTCCTCAATGGCAAGAGTTCCCAACTCACTCAGGATTGAGGTCATGTTATCTATGGTCATCCTAGTGAAGTGAAGTCTCTATCATGAATGGTGTTATATAACGAGACGTTAACACTTTGTGGTCAGGTCTTATATAAAATTTTTGTATAGGACGCCCCTGCTCGTATGTCCCCAACACGAATGATCAGGATCAGATTATCTGTGACAAGTCACAAAATTTGTAACTAGTCCACAAAGCGGGCCGCATCCGTAGCGTTATCAGGATAAGATTTCCCTCCTATATTCATATACTACAAACCATTTTGGTTATCACTTAAGACATGATCCACTTGTATGTCACCACATACATGCTTAAGTTACATAAAGATAACCAGAGGTTTTAGTTTATTGGTTTGTGGTAAAGCAAATAAAACATTCAACTGAGCAAAATCAAGAAGTGAAGTAAAATATCATATATTAATCACAAGCGTTCGTGCAAACTGTTTACAAACTACAGGACACAAGACTTTAAGGCATCAACCCCAACAGTTCTTAGACTGAATGGAAGTACATTGACTCCATTTCAAGGTCCATTGCTTTTATCCATTAGTCTCTATCAACATCCTCCATTGCTTGTTTAAAGGTCAATGGATCCTCTAAGCCATCATCAGGTATGACGACTTGAGATTTTGTTAAACCCATGTACCAGTTAGGCTGTTGAACAACCCTCCTACTACATCGAGGTATTCTCAATTCTTGAAAAGGATGTGATAAACCGGTTTCATCAACAACTCTTGTTGAAGGACCGGCCTGATCAACAACTTTTGTTGATTTGTCTGTAGTTTATCTGGACATCTCATTCAATATTGGTTTACTGTGAGGTTGATGATTTTTTATATGGTTTTCCTCTAATAATGTAGTGTTTGTCGATACAAGCATTTTATCATCTTGAGGATCATCAAATAGACCACCTTTTGTTTCTTTGGGGTATCTTACAAATGGCCATACTTTAGAACGTCGTTCCAATTTCTTTGGGTTTTTCACCAATACATGTGTTGGGCATCCTCAAATCCTAAAATGACGTAAACTACCTTTACACCTTCTTTATAACTCGTACAGTGTTTCTGAAACACTTTCCAAGGGAACCATGTTCGAAATAAATACGTTATTTTGTACTGCATATCCCCAAAAAGGCTGAGGTAACTAAGCGTAACTCATCATCAAACAGACCATGTCTAACAAGGTTCTATTTTTCCTTTTTGCTACACCATTTTGTTATGGTGTACCAGGTGCAATAAGTTGGGATTGAATTCCATGTTCTATCAAATAGTTTTGGAATTCTAAATCCATATACTCACCACCACGATCTGATCAAAGTGTCTTAATATTTTTACCTAATAAGTTCTCAACCTCTGCTTTGTACTCTTTGAACTTTTCAAGAGTTTCAGGCTTATGACGCATTAGGTCATAATCATATCTCGAACAGTCATCAATAAAAATAATGAAATAATTAGATCCTCCTCGAGCTTGAATATTCATCAGACCACAAAGATCTGAGTGCAAAGATTTTAGAGGTTCTTTGACTCTTAGACCTTTTCCTATAAAAGATCTCTTAATGATTTTACCTCTAAGACATGATCCACAGGAAGGTAGAGAATTGTCTTCTAACTGATTTAGAAGTCCATTTTTACTAACTTCTTAATCCTATTGATATTTATGTGTCCAAGTCTTAAGTGCCAAAAATAGGCATTAGGAGAAAATTTTACATTTCATATTTTGAGTTTCTACTGTTTTAAACATTTCTATATTTAAAATATCTTTTGCCTCAGTTGGTTTTAACATATATAAGTTATTTTCAAATTTAGCTGGAACATATTTGAACACCTTTTGAACTAATGAATACTTCATTGGTATCAAAAGAAACTTTATACATAGTTCTAATAAACAAGAGATTGGAATTAAATTTATTTTTCATGTTTGGTACATAATATACATTTTCCAAAAAGATATAAGCATCTTCAGAAAATAACTTTAGATCTCCCACTGCACGAGCCAAAATGACTTCACCTGTTTCAACCTTGAAAGTCATCTCATTCTCTATCAGCTATCTTTAGGAACTAGTTTCCTGAAAAAAAGTGCAAATATGGTTAGCGACGCCTGAATCTAGTATCCAGGTCAAATGAGAACTTTTCACTAAACATGTTTCAATTACAAGTAAATCAAATTTACCTTGGTTTTTCTTTTCAACCTTATTTTCAGCAAGATATTTAGGACAATTTCTTTTCCAATGTCCATCTTTATTGCAATGGAAATATTTTCTTTTCGCAACCATCGTCTTACTATTCTTTGCAGGAGTCTTCTTTTTCCTTTTTCCCTTCTTCTTCATTTGGATACTCTTATCCTTAAAAGTTCCAGACTTCTTATCAGAAGGTTTCATCCTAGATGATGAGCCCTTCAGAAATTTTCTTTAGGTAACAACATTTGCTTCCCCTTCTTGATTCTTATTTTTCATCAGGGATTGGTAAGTCTGAAGCTCATTCAAAAGAGTAGTCAGATTATATTCTATCTTATTCATCACAGCATTTTTGCGAAATGTTAGAAAACTCTTCAATAGAGATTCCATAATACAGCTGACTTGGCTCTTTTCATCTATGACAGCCTTGTTTGCTTCCGCAATGTTGAAATGGACCATCATGTCCAGGACATGTTCTCTAACAGAGATCCCTTCCTTCACACGAGAATTGAAACGTATTTAATAGCATCATGTCGAATGGATGAGGATGTTTGTCTAAACATCGCCTATAACGACTTCATGATCTCCTTGGCGGTGGCCATGCTCTCATGCTTCTTAGTTAACACATCAGATATGTCAGCTAAGATGTAGGCTCAAGCTTTCTCATTAGACCTAACCCACCTGTCATATGCATCCCGAACATTTCAATTTGCAATAGAGTTGGGAACTGGAGGACGTTCCTCTATTAAAACGAACCTTAAATCATCTACAACTAGTATCGTACTGATGTTTGATTTCCAGTTGGAATAACTCTCGCCGTTAAATTTGTTAGAGGCTAAAAGTTGGATAATTGAATTCGACATGCTAAAACATAAACAAATTCTATTAGAAAATTGCATCTAAATCCAATTTTATTTTAGCAAAGTAATAATGTACCCAAATATCATTATTTATTTGAAACGATACTTTAGTGAGACAGAATAGATGCTACCGAAGGGTAGTCAAATACTCCTTCACTGAACCAAGACATTCTTGACTAAAAAACTAATTCCAAAATAACTCTTTATTCCTTTAGTTTATTTAGTTACCATCTTCGGTCAAAAATTTACTAACACTTAGTAACTCTTGTAAGTGTGACCCTCCATTTTCAAATTTTCATAGAGCGTTATCAACAAGCCCACAGAATGAAAGACAATGTTGAAGACAGAACTAAGAAACCTTATTTATTTATGAAGTTTGAGTTGTTCTGAATCCTATGTTACAACCCTCCAAGAGGATAGTCGCTGAAAAACGACTAGCTAATGCCACCTAAAAACGAGAATAGACATAACATAAGAATCTCACGATTCAAACTAATGGAAGAGATTGTAGGATATGTTGGCACATTTTCTTCACCCATTTACTATGAACAATTTCCCATATTCACCTTGTTATTGACCCATGCAAACACTTTCTGAATGGAGTAGTCACAGTAAAAGTGACACGAAGCCAAACATGAATCTCACGGTGTAAACTCTTAGGGACATGAGAGCTAGAAACAATATATTGATAGGTCTTGAAAAGAACTACATTTTAGTACATAACTCCCTCAATTTTATACTATCAATTTGCTTGATATATCAATTTTATAGGTAAAATAGTCCCAGGAGCATTTTAGAGTACAACAAAATTTGATTAAATTGGAGCAAAAGGGACAAAAATATATAGCCAAAGAAGTGGAAATCGAGTAATGGATCAAAGGAAGAGAAGAAACCATGACAAATTACACTTTTGCCCCTAAGTTGAAGCAAGTCTGCGCTCCTTTGCACAAATAAGCGTCGAGCCAGCGTCACTCCTGGGTTGCAATGCTACGACCTGCATCTATTAAAAACCAAGTTTTCCAGAAATTGAAGAGAGACCATTTTTATGATTTTGGGATCAATTTTCACGATTTTGAGAGAGAGTTTTGTAGTTTCTTCATTCTTGTATCATTTTCTTGCAAGATTCAATGGATTTCTTGAAGATTTTGCTACTTCATGAGTAGGTAAATTTTCTTTCTTGGGGATTATGTTAGATTAATCAAATCTTGAGACTTTTCTTTAATTTTCCTCTTGTAATTTTTTATTCTTGAATGTTCTTGCTCTTAATCTCAATAAAATCTGTTAAAGATGAATTGACAACTCAAGTTTAGTTGATTTTTTTATGTAAAATTACATGGCTATATAGCATAATTGTAATTAGGTTGCAAAAACTAGAAATCTTGAATGAAAATGTGGGCTTTTTCCTATTTTCTTGAAGGTATGACTAGTTTAGAACATTTAAATAAATCATTCTTGAATTTACTCTATAGTATTTCAAGAATGTCATAGTTGAGAAAACCCAAGAAGTGCATGCGATTTAGGAATTAGACGTGGAATGTCTTTAGGAAACATCTATGATCTAAATTAGGGTTAATTGACCAATTTAAGTTAATTGGCTAATTAGGGCATTAGGACTTAACCTTAATGGACTATGGAACAAATTAGTTACATGAAATCAATTAAGTCTATGATAGAATTAGGTTAATCAACATAAATCCCCAAGATCTTTTTTCCATTGAAATTCTTACATAATTTCTTTCATACTCTTTCTCATTAATCTCATTACCAAAATTTCATATCAATTTTTGTTTTACTTTTACTTTGTTTCTTAAAAACCAACAAACCCCTCTTCAATTTAGATTTCAAAACAATTTTGCCAATTAATAAAAGTTTTCTGTGGATCGACCTCGTGCTTCCACTATTACTACGTATTAGTATTTGTAGTTGTGCATGTTTTACAAATTTTATTTGCTTTGGGTTAAGTTGAACTAACGATATCATTTTTAGCTCAAACATATATCATATATAATGTTAATCTCCTACTGAAGTGTTCTAATGGATTGGGTATATTCATTTACTTGGGTATATGCCGGCTAAAATATCCTAAGTTTAGGTGATTATCCAAATATAACGATTATATTTGGATTTAACATACGATGTCTAAGTGATAAAACCATTGTATTACCTTACACCGCTCACGCATGCTCATAAAACTGGATTAACAATGCTTAACTATTCGGTTATAATCCCTAGGTAACAGGTATTCCTTAAACTATCAACTTAAGTACCTTTAGCCATAGACAGGATTATAGACCGGTTGAGTTTGTGACCAAGGTTTTACAAGATAACCACCTATTTTAACTATTAAAACAAGTTGTTATTTATTAACCCTAGGTGAGCATGTAGCTTATCTTTGTTATAGATTTTAATGTCTAATTCATTTTATAAAACCTTATAAAATTATAGACATACTGTAACATACATCAAGCATTTCATAATTTAATATAACAACTTACATTAAATATATGAAATCCTAAACCATGTATACTATATATATAACATATTATAACATACTTTCAATGCATGAAACATGCTTCCTATGGTCAGATGTTAAATCTACATGGCATACTTTATGCACATACAAGATTTAATGTAATTAAACATACATTTAAAATGCATAAATAATTAAACATATACTAAAATAGACTGCTTTTGGCATTCTAAGCAAACAAAAGCCTAAAATTATTACAAAATAATTTGAAAAAAATCTTGAACCGTCTGAACTGACCCGAATCGGACCTCCAAGGGAAAAATTTGAGCTAACCTGAACCTCCAAAAAAACGAACCGGCTGGACCGGTTCACTTGAACCACCAGTCTAGTCGCACGCTCGCGTTCTGGTTGGGATTAATAGCGTTGCAATGCTTCATCCCAATGTTGCAATGCCACAAGATTTTCTTTCTAACTTCGGGCTGGCTGAAGAACAACATTACAACGCTCCGAGGACAGCATTGCAACAATGTAAGATAGTAGTTTCACCTACTGCTGATGATACTTCGATTCTTCTTCAATTACAATCTAATTGCAACTCGATTGACTTTAATAAATTTACAGACTCTTAGTCACACATTAAGGCCCATAAACAAAGAGCTAATTATAATAATTATTTCATAATTGAAGAGAAATCTAATGCCAAAACCATAATATATCCATTTCAGAAACTATTTCATGCAATTCATGAAAAAAACCCACCAAGCTAAAATTAACGTAAATTGAGTGCTTAAATCATGTTCTAATACTAATTGATAGAGTTAACATTCAACTAATGGAAGTAATTAGGATCTTAAACACTCTAATAACATTAATTTTAGTAAAGAAATATGCATGTTTATAATAACAACAGTAGTAGGGTTTCAAGTATACAACCTTTGTAGAATCCTCTTGATTGCTTCAAATCTCCACGAGTTTCTCCTTCAATCTCTGTAGTAGACCACTACAAGAGTCTTCTCTACTATTCTCAGGCCTTAGATTGGGTGGTGGAACCCAAATTGAGAGAGATTTGGTGTGGTTTTGAGAGTTGAAGTGAAGAAGAAAAAGACATAATTTTTCCTTTCAATTTTTAGGTTGCATGCCTCCAATTCAACATGAATAACCATGTAATTGTAGAATTAAGAAAATCTAAATAGAAGGGGAGTTTGACACTCAAAATTCTACTAATTAAGTGGATTAGGTGGAGGCTTATTGAAAAAAAAGGGAAAAACCCACTTTTCAATTTTCAAATTAATTTTTCCCTTTTAATTTAGTTTTAATTTTTAAATAAATATCAAATCACATTAAAATAAAAACTTAATTTCTGATTTTTGAAATTTCAAAATCAAATTTATTTTTAAAAAATTACTTAAATAATTAATTAAACAAATTTTAATCAATTAATTTAATATCAAATATTAAATTAATAAAACACCCAATCCAAACATGAATCCTTATTCATATAATTAATATTTAAATCATATTTAAACATTTTTAACTCTCCAAAATCGTTTAATTAATTAATTAAATTATATTGAATATAATAATCCAAACCCTAAACTAAATTTGAACATTTGAAATTCTCTCAACACGATATTCTAAGGTTTAATCCTTTTACGAGCTAGTAGAGAGACCTAATGGACCTACAGATCACGAGCTTTATAATAATTTGAGATTAATCGGTTAAACTCTTTAAGCCAAATTAATCAATATTCGTTAACTACCGAGACATACCACTATAGCTCAGCAGTTGCACTCTCCTCACTGTAGATATATTTCTGTCTACTTGATTTAACCATAATCAGTAAGTCGATCCTTCACAAGTTGTTCGTATTTACAACTAGGTCAAAATTACTGTTTTACCTCTGTAATACATCTTGCTCCTTAAGTCTCCACTGGTTCTCTAATGAACAATTGGTTTATGATCCTACTGTTAGGGTTGATGCCTTAAATCTCGCAGGGTTCAGTAGTTTTTAAATATGTGTATGAATAAACATTATGTGATGTAATGATATAAGATATTTTCTTCACTACAGTATTTGATATATGAGATATTTTGTTGCATTAACCACAAACCAATAAACTAAGATCTCTGGTTATCATTGTAACTTAAGCATGTATGTGATGACATACAAGTGGATCGTGCTTTAAGTGATAACCTAAATGGTCTGTAGTAGATGGATAAAGGAGGAAAACCTTATCCTATTGACACTACGAGTGTGACCCGCTTTGTAGATGTTACAAGTATTGTAAAGTACTACAAATGGTCTAATCCTGACCATTCATGTATTAGACATGCGAGCGGGGATGCTATATACAAAAGATTTTGTATAAGACCGGACCACGAAATGTTTAGTCTCGTTATACAACATCGTTCATGACAGAGACTTTCATTTCACTAGGATGACCATAGGTAACTTGACCTTAATCCTAAGTGAGTTGGGAACTTCTACCTATGAGGATGGTCCTTTGATTTGTATGGGTGCGAGTGGCCATATCGCTGACTCAAATCTATCACTTTGGGGATTCGTCTGATTGGAAAGCTGGGAACTCAGCTACACAAGACGAAATTCACTTCTTCCCCGATTTAAGGGAAACTAGATAAATTGCTCCCTTAAGGGTTGATTCTGGGACTTGAACAATGTGGTGCCACACCTTCTCTTGGCTCGAGAAGGATTTACTTATAATAGGACTATGATGTATTGTTCATTAGAGAAATCAGTAGTACTTAAGGAGTTAGATGTAATTACAGAGGCAAAACTGTAAATTGGCTCGATTGTACTTACGAGCGATTTGGGAAGAGTCATCGTACTATTGATTGGTTATATTCAATGGACACAGAAATATATTTGTAGTGCGAAGAGTGCAGCTGTCGGTCTTTAGTAGAATGCCCGACAATTAATAGATGGTGGATATCGTGATTAAAGAGTTTAATCAGTTATTCACGTACCATTGGAACTTCAAGCTATAGGTCCATAAGGTCCCCTTGGTAGCTCAATGGATTCATATTGAGAATCAGTTTTTGGGTTAGTTTGAAATGTTCAAATTAACAAGAGGAAATTTGATTATATATGATATAATTAAATTGTAACAATTATATGAGATAAAATTGACTTAATGTATTAGATACATTAATTGGAAGAATTATTATTAAATACTATAAGGGAGAAAAAAAATCTATGGTTTATATATTGTATGAGATGTGATATTAAAACTATAGGTTATAAATATATTGATTATATTTGTAATTAAACCAATTATAGGATAATTGGTTATAGTTTTTTCTCCTATAACCAACTTAATGGGAAGTTGTGATCAGTTATGGTAACTGATGGATAAAATGAAAGTTGTTTTCATTTTTACAGAATGTGATTATTAAGATTTAGAGAATCAGACGATCAAAAGTATAGCTTTACGATAGCTTAAGAGCATACACGATCGTGTAACAAGTTTTCTATACGATAGTCACTTATCTACTAAACGATCGAGTACATTGTCTATACGATAGACTAAAACCATCTCCCACTTACTCGATCATCTACACGATCTGAAAATTCCTCCTACCCTCTATCAAATCCTACAGAGCCCACAACTCCTGGATTCTCACACCGAGAATACTAAGGTAGCTTTCTGGTGTGTCATCTTTCTATTCGAGGGACGAGTGGAGATTTATTCTTGTTCGAGGAGATTACTGAAGCCTGATGTTCGTGTTTGGTGAACGATCGTGCAGTAAGTTCGAAGGAACAAGAAGAATAGTTCTTCAAGGGTAAGTTCACTTGAACCTTAGTATTTCCCTTTTGTGGCATGTTGTAATTTAGAGTTTTGCATAACTATTACTGTTTGATTGTAAATGTGTATGTTTTGTCACAATGGGGTTTGGAACGATCTCGCTTCCACTAATGGGTCTCTTTGTTAAGAGTTCCTTCACCTACCAATAAATCGAGTCTCTCTCGGCCATAAAGAGGGTGAGGCCCCTTTGTTCAAGATTAGGAGTTAGTACTTAAGGGAACAACCTATCTGCTAACCTTAAGACAGGTAGGAGTGAATTCTATCTTGTAGGACTATATCCCCAGCTATCTATCCGGTCTTACCCCTAAAATAGGAGGCTTATTGAGCAGCGATGTTGAGCCACTCTCACCTATACAGATTAAAGGATAATCCTGAATAAACAGGAATTCATAGTTAGCTCAAGATTGAGATCGAGTTACCTTAGGTCATTGAACTAAAATAGTCAGTTTTGACAGTAAACGATCGTTATAAAGAAAAGTAACTATTTCGTAGTCTGGTCTTATGTAAACATCTTTTGCATAGAAGGCCTCCACTCGCATGTCTCCACATGAACGACTTTAGGATCACATCGTTTGTTTCAATATACAAAGTGGGCCACATCCATAGTGTCCCTAAGATAAGGTACCCAGCCTTATCCATATACTTGTAGACCGTTTTTGCTATATACTAAAACTTGATCCTTTTTATGTCTCTACATAAAATTTAAGTATTCATATTATAGCTATGGGTTCGTTAGTTTATTGGATTTATGAACCTATGAATGTAATTAATATATTAATAAACAACTGTATTGAAAAAAACTCTCAACAACATCTTTATTGTAAATAGAATATGTTTACAAACTACAAACTATGAGTTTTAAGACATATAACCCAACAATATCAAACTTCAATTTGAGTATCTTACACCACCCCGAATGCAGGTTTAGGAAACTATGCTAACCAACTTAGCCCACGTAATCCTCGTACCTTCCATTCCCTAAATTGCATATTCAGATTTCTAGGTTGACTTACTCAGCCCAGGCGATCAAGGCCTCGAATCCTTGTGTTAACCTATTTAGCCTAGACAATCTCCTGCCAATCTAAACTCTCGGTTAAGGTGTTAAATTCTTGTGTTGACCCACTTTGTGCCCAGGCAATCTCCTCTAACCTATGTGGCACTATGGAACATCATTACCAGATGATCAACTATTAACTACCAACTAGGGTTACCTTTTTACCCACACATCATCAAGTCATAATCAAGGAAATCATGCTTTGAATTTATAAGAGATTTAGAGATGCTTGTACTTTCTTAAAGCATATTACAGCAAGAGTCACGTTCATAGCATATTTTAAAACATTTCTTTTGTTAAGCAAATCATGATAACATTTCAAATCATACATATAAATAAGGCCATATATGTATGTAATATCAATCAAGCATTAAAAATAAACCACTCACAGTTACGGTCAAGGAATTCCCTTTTTCCAAGCCTCTTAGCTCCTTCTTGGTCCTTCGGCTTCTCTTGCCCTATTGACAACAAATTGCTCGAGGGCTTGCATTGGAGATTGTTGGTCGTAAGGACATGGGTGATCTAAGTGCACAGACACTCTACTGGACGGGTAGCCACACATAGATACGAGGTTAAGCTGTTGAGCCGCACGCGTGCGTATGCATTGGCTGGCGACAAGCACAAGCATGTGGCGAAAGGCAAAGGTCGTGGGCACTTGCAGACGCAGGGGTTGGGGCACTGATGCATGCATATGAACACGACATGTGCAACAAAGCCTGGCAATGCAGTGAGCAGGCGAGGCTTGCAGTGGGGAGGGCTGATGGGCATGCGCTGGGCACCTACTACTGTCCTATGCGATAAAATGACCTTCTCTGCTTTTTTCTTAATTTTCTCAATCTTCTTGTACTCTAAGTCTCATCGCAGCCCAAGTATACTCTCTACACTCAATTTTCTAGAGTTTAGCTCAAGAAACTCAAGAGTGGCACGAGTGAATTAGAAGAACTATGCATTCCAAAGTGCCCTATTTATAGTAGTCTTTAAGCCGTCTCCTTGCGCCAGCTCCTCCTTGGTTGCATGTCAAGGTGTCTCCACTATGCATATTCCAGCACAACACTCACCCATGAGGTGTCTGCGCAGCCCCTTGCATGCCTCTCCTTGTCTCCCATGCATCTACCTCCTACTTGGACTAGGTCAAGACTTCACCTCATTATGCCACACACTCTTCCTTGCTGTCACCCATGGCTTTGCTCCCTAAGCAAACTCCAACTCAACGCGTAGCATCATCTTTGACCGCATGATCCCCTTACTTTCCACGCCTAGTTCTAGCCCTTGTGGTCGCATGTTCCTCATGCAGGGCTCCTTCTTTGGCCATCTCTTCCTTAAATGCATCCCTTTCTTCCTTTAGGTGCATACCTCACTCTTCTTTAAGCACATACCCTACCTCTTCTAGGCGCATACCCTAATCTCCTTTGGTGCACATGGTACTTACTCGACTGCTTGGTCTCCTCATAATCAATGTGTAAGCTTTGCCTTCTAAAGTATGTGGCCAACTACATCCCAAGTATCCCAAAGTCCACTTATGCGCCCAACCCTATCCTTAGTGCATAAGTCATGGTTACAACTTTCCTCTGGATTCCAAGCCTTAATTCCCTTCATATGTTCCACTAAATTCCTAGATACAATCAAGATGACTTCCTCTACACAAAGCATGCATCCAACTTGGTCCTTCCTTGGCTAAGGCATGCGTCCAATGCTTCTTAGCTAAGGACAAGTCCGCACTTTTTACATACTTAATACTTAGTTACTTCCCAATTCCTCTACATATTTTGCATCCAAATGGTTTTTTTTAATCCTAATATGCGTTTAACCTAAGGGTCATGAGTTCAATCCTTCCTCCCCAATGCTTAAATGCATGGTTCCAATACTTAGACATTTTTCTAAGTTTCACCTCCTTTTCCAAAGCATCGTTGAACACTTAGTCAAATTCTTAGCTTTTAAGACTTTGAGTAGGCGTCCAACTAGGACTTACTATCTCAAGCCATTGCTTGACTCTTCTTACAGTCTAGTGAAGGAAAAGAGATTGAGGGTTTATAGCCTGAGGTGAAATTAAATAGTAGGCTTTATGTGAGTCACTAAAGAGGGATTCTGTCAAGAAAGTACTTTGTTGTAATCTCTCAACTTTTTACATAGTGAAGTTTCTTTTTACCAAGCATACAGTCCCAAAATATGTGACATTGCACCAAACTGGGTTACACCAACTTCTGTGTCTCTTTATCTTTGCTTTTGTTATCTAATATTAAGTTATTTTACTTATCAGTTTTGTTTCAATAGTTTACTTGACTTGCGTTCATTGTGTGTTAGATTCACTTTAAAAAAGTACTTATCATTGGTCATTATTTTAATCAGCATTGGTATCTATATCTGTAATTTCATTGTTTTAATTATGTAAATTCATAATGTGATTTGTGGTTATTATTTAATTAGATTTTTATTTTAAAAATTTGGAAAAGTTTATAATTTTAGATTTTTTTTTTCTGGTTGTTATGTTTATCTAGCTTGATGCAATCCCTTTTTCGTTGGCTTTTTTGGGTGGTTTGAAGGCCTAAACTCTCCTATGGCCACGAGTACATTCATCGCCATGGAATTTGGGTATTCTATTGGAAAATGTGTTTAGTCATTTTCCCAAAATATTCTGGTTTTTTTCCCCTTTTCGAGTTGTTTTGTTTTTGATTTAGATAGTCTTCTTGTTGATCCTATTTTCTTTTGTTAAAATATCATCAAATATAACTTTAGACTTGTTTTATTTTATTTTATGTAGTTTAAATATTTTGTCACTCGAATTTTGTCTCCATTAGGTTTTGCTACAAGTGCCTAATGACCTTAGCCTCCAATCCGTATCAATATTCTCTGAGCTGACTTATGTAAGAGATCGTTCCACATGTATGTAATCGAGCCTACTACACTTCAATGCTTAAGTTAGTACGAAGAGTAACTAATTTAGCTAAGCACAAAAATAAGTAAAGTTAGGACTCTCCTCTGAATATTACTTACTCTCACATTTTGGGTGGTTGAATGTGGCTATTTATAAGTCTGTTCTCTAAGACAAGTCTACGATTACGTGTGATAGAAGTAGTGTTAGGAAAATTTCTAGTACTCGAGGTTGTAGGGTGCTAGTCTAGATCTCACTTGCTTATTTTTCATTGGTATATATTCACCATCTTAACTAGTCGACCCAAATCCCAAGGCACTAATATTTTTCTTTCAAGACACTATCAGTACCCCATGGGTTTTGGCCTTGCCTTAGGCAACCCTCAAACAAGATGTATAAATTTAGTCTATGTACTTTAAATAAATCTTAAAACTAGTCCCTTTTCCTAATTTGTTGTTAAACTTTTTTTTTTTTCTTTTTTAAGTTTTTATATGTCTTCCCTCTATAAGTTTAGAAAGCATTTTAAATAAAAGTTATTATCATGCTCTTACCAAGTGTGATAGAAATTAACTTTGAGTTAACCATAAGAACTAATTATTTAAAGTAGTGGAACTAAATTTAGACATTTGAAAGTATAAATACTAAAATGAAATGAGGCACAAAATATAAAGACCAATTTGATATTTTTAATCTTTTTCTTTTTAATGTATAGCAAATATATATATATATATATATTGGAAAGATACGAGTAAGGATAGAAATCACAATCTATAAAAAAGAATTCAAAGTTATTCACAATGCTCAATATTTCTTATCAAGGGGTACACACTTTATTAGGCGGTTGAACTATATTCATTTTGGCTTGCTTCTGCCACTAATACCATAAGACATATAATTAATTAAATTCAATATTGATTTTTAGTTAGTTTTCAAATTTTAAAAAGTTTCGATTGATTCTTCAAACTTTTAATGTTAGAATCTAAAAATTTCTTATTCTTACGTTTCTCACTTAAGTTGGGATGTAAAACAATCTACTGTGCGTGTCATGTCAACATTGAAATAATGAAAGTATTAGGAACATTATTTTTTATTATTATTATTACAACAAAATAAATGGGAGTGGAGGACCAAATTTTCAACCTATAGAGAGGAATTTAGTATATAATGATGTTATGAAAACTTTTAAAAGTATATAAAGATTAAATTTATAATCTATTTCTTAGATTCAACATTATCTTTAAAAGTGGTTACTATAGTTAACAATGAATGGAGTTTGTTGTACACATCACTACATTAACATAAACGTAAATAATCTAGTTAGTGTGTCATAAACGTTAAAATGCATGGAATTAATAGTAAAGATATATTCAATACAAAATTAAAAGCTTTGAGACTAACTATTATAACTTTTTAAACTAGGGAGTCCAATTATAGACATTGAGGCGCCACTTACTTTGTTAAGGATAATATTAAAGGCGTCTTAGACTCTTAATTATATTAGAATTTGAAGATGAAGTTGCATTTAGTCACTCATGCTTCATTTATGGATCTAGTATTTCAAGCTACATCAAATTACTTCAATTTGAAGCTTCAATTATTCTTAGATGGTTACAAACATTTCTTTAGTAGATTGAAATGACTGATTTTTGGATTTATGTAGCGTTATTAGTTTATTTTCATATTAAAGACCTTATATTCACCTTTTTAGGTTACTTTTGTTCGTGAATCATTAAGATATTGAAGTGTGGAAGAATACACACTTTAAGACATTTTAGCGGCGGTTATATCTTAAAGGTTACATAAAGCCATCCTTTTTTGTTACACAAATTAGATTTAGTTTGACAAAATTTCAATGAAATTGAAGTTTTTTGAACTTATAGCCATGAGCAAAACTTACTTGCGCTTAGATTTGCATGCTAGGACCATTCAAATAGTCTTAATCAAACTATAAGTGATAGATGATAGATATCTATCAGTGTCTATTATTAATAAACAGTAACCTTTTACTATATTTATAAATATATTTTTTTTGTGTTCATTTTACTGAATTTAAAATTGAAAATAGCCTTTTGTAATATTACTATTTTATTTTGATACTAATAAAATAGACAATTCACCAAAATCGAATTTTCTTATACTAAAATTTGAGAACAAGAAGGTGAAAATAGAACACTAGTAGTCAATATTTTATTATTTTTCTTTTTCTTTTTTAATTATTTTATTTTAGCTTCGTTCGGCGTTAAACCCTACACTACGCACGAAGCTTCCTCCCATAAACCCTTTGAAAACCCTTTGAAGCTTTTGAAGAAACCATTTTCATTCCCAAACCCTTCTTTTCTCTTTCTCCCCATTGCTTTCTCTCTCTTCTTCGACCTTTGATTCACACTCACCCAAACCCTAATTTCTGTTCCTTCAATCATCTCTTTTTCCTCCTCCCATGGAAGATTCCTCCAAATCAGCCCATGATCGGAAAACCCGTTTCTATCACCCCTACCAAGACCTACACGTTCCGATCGCCAAGCTCTACGAACTCCCCACCGCCCCCGAGCATCTCTTCTTCGAAGAGGCCGCCAGGCCCCACCGTTCTTGGGGCGAAAACCTCCAATACTACACCGGAATTGGCTACCTCTCCGGCGCCCTTCTCGGCGGCGCCAGGGGCTCTGTCCAGGGCCTCAGGGCGGCCGAGCCCGGCGACTCTGTCAAGCTCCGTCTCAATCGAGTTCTCAACTCTGGCGGCCAGCTTGGCCGGAGGGCTGGGAACTCTCTTGGGATCCTTGGCTTGATTTTTGCTGGTTTGGAAAGTGGGGTTATTCATTTGAGAGGTAGGGATGATGTTTTGAACAGTATTGTTGCTGGATTGGGGACTGGTGCGCTTTATAAGGCAGCTTCTGGGCCAAGATCGGCCGCCATCGCCGGTGCCATTGGAGGGATTGCTGCTGCAGCTGCTGTTGCAGGCAAGCAGGCAGTTAAGAGATATGTGCCAATATAGGAATTGGCATACCAAGTTTTGACTAGAGGGAGGGTTTGCACGGTAAAGCATTTGGTTATGTTTGATTTTTATTTCTTCATATTGTTACACAGTTAGTTTATTCATGGATTGGTGAATAATATACACTATTGGGTTGCAAATGCTCGCTCTTGTTTGTAATTGTTATACACAATCTGTTGACTTGCCACTTATAACTTATTGATGCCCTGGATCAATGGGAAGCTTTAAATTTGTTTTTGATTGATCTCTTCCTATGTGTAACTGATTCTGAAGCCTTTAAAATTATCTTGCCTGGGTTCTACCTGGGTCTCACTCCATTACAAATTGTTTTGAAGGAGGAAGATATTGTAGACACAGTACATTATTGGAGAAAGGGTTCCGCTTAGATGACTGGATTTCTTTGTAATTTGTGCTTATTGAAAAGTAGGGGCTGGTTTTGGTAGTGTATTGCTGGATATTTCTAGTTCATCGGAATCAATATATAATGCTGAAGGATTTGGTGGTAGTAGCCATTAATTTCTTCCTGGAGGCTTAAGTTCTTTTCAATGAGGCATTTTCTTTACCCCTATGATAGTCCTGGAAGTATTGTCAAATGTGGCGCTTAGAGCAAATTTTCAAAGGTAGAAATTAGAGGTGGGATTGACTTGACTGCATTATGATGAAGTCTGTATGGGATGAAGGAAATGTTTCATGTTAATGTGCTGTAATTTCAACAGGTGCTTCATGGCTGTCCTGTTTGACATAGTTTTATGGCAGCATTTTTCTGGTGTAATTTAAACAAAAATGGATTGGTTTAACTTGAACAAAGCTGTTATGTTCATAACACACTGGTCTCTGACTTGTTTGACCCACCGTTTAATTTCCTTTTAAATAATGAATTTGGGAAAAGGCTCTTTATGTGTGAATTTGCTTTATCTTATCAATAACAAGTTCACTGTCTTTTAGAACATAAATGACTTCTTTATAGGAACAAATATATTGCCAATGTAAGTTCGAAATCATTTTTCTAGATTTCATAATAGAGTTTCGATCTTAAGTTATACCAACATACCTCAATCTTGTTACTTTTGGATACTTAATCTTCAGTAGAAAATCATATCTATCAAAGAAGCAATTCATAATCAAAATTGCATCATTTAAGCCAAAATGTACATTTTTATTTCCAACTTAACAAAATTATTTGTTATCATTATTATTATTTAGTTTGAGTTTGCCGTCCTATTTATTTTGTACCTGCTATTTGGTTAGGCTCTCGGTGGTCCCTTGTGCATTTGTTTGCGGCCTGTATGTGCCTCGATCATTATAAATCAAAAGTGAATTTTCAAATTTTTAGACCATATCTTGAAAGAAAGAGTTTCTGAACCCCTTCAAAATTATAATTATGAACAAGACGGGTAGGAGCAAAAAAAACAATGTATGTATAATGTTGTCAACATTTCTTTCTTTGTTTCTTCAGTAAATGAAGTCTTTAACTATTAAATTATGTTCGAATTGACGAGTCAACACTTAATTCAAGGCATAATTGGTAGGGAAAAAAACATTTCCATGTATGACATGAAATAAGCACAATAAAGGGTCCTTTCATTCACTTAAAAATTGTCTACAAATGAATACAATGCTGAGTTGGAAAAAAAAAAAGAAAAAAACCCTCGGTATGATCATATCATTGTATCGTCATTTTGATTTGTTTATTTCAATTCAATACAAATCCTTGCACATTTAACAGCGGTTCCGTACTTCCTAAACATTCATTTCCGGCATTTTCATACAAGTGAATGTCGAAACTTGACTCTCTTAGATATGACACCGTACCTCAAACGGAATTGGTTGAAACTGAAACTACAAATCGGCTCAGTAGTAGGATTTCCGTGTTATTTCTCCAAAGTGCCATTCTACTCTCTCTGCAAACAGCAAAACGGGCAAGTTTACAGAAAATGTTAAAATTATTCAAGAAAATAACCACCAGAAATAGGTAATAATGAAAGACTACACATTCAATGCAACTACATCCATGTGGGTTCATGTATGTACAACTTTAAGCACGAGTTAAGTTTGGCCAAACTAATTTATGTACTGTTTCTTTTTGTTTTGGAAAAAGAAAGTGATTGCTAAATACCACATTGGCTCTGTATTATAGTTAGTTCTTAGTTAAGTGAGATGGTTTGGAATAACAACTCGCCTAGTGCATGTTTTGTTATAAAACAGAAACAAGACATTTCATTTTATCTAATGCTCAAAATAGAAAATAGGACACAAGATACAAAACCATCAAGAAACTAAAACTTTCCAGTACAAAAAATGTAATACAAGACTAGTCCAAGATATAACTAATTATAGAAGAGTAAATAAATACTCACCTAATGCATGTTACAACTTAATTAGGACGGGGTTTAAAAAAATTAAACTTCAGCTATAGAAAATCGGGGAGGATTCCATGTTTATTTTTGCTGATTGATTGTGTATATTTGCACAAACTTTGTGTAAAAATCATTGATTATTTAAACTACAACATCAAATATAATAAAAAAATGGTCAATTTCCTAGTTTTATAAGATTTGTAGAACCTAAAAAGCATAAACACTTTAATTTGACTAGCGTGTCCAACATATGACACATATCAGACACTTGTTAGTACAATAAATGGACTAAACACTAACGATACAAAGTCGAAATAGGACCAATATCTATTAGGCATGCATTAAACACGTTACATATGCTAAATAGACACATATATATGACAAAAACAACAAAATTTTGAGAGCATAGTACATCAAACAAATTTTTTAAGAATATAAATGTCTAAACTCATTGACTTTAAATGTCCTTGTATAAAAAAGATGTATATTTTAAAAAAATGTAAATAATTGTGTCCTTATGTTCTTGTCCTAAATTTTTTAAAATGGCATGTTATTGTGTCCATGTTGTATCCGCTCATGTATCCATATTTGTGCTTCTGTGGATTGAACTATAGTCATTCTTACAATTGAATAAGACTTTTGCCAAGATCCGTTAGTCTACTTATCTTGGATGCTTTTAGCTGGTTAGATTTGGACATTTTATTGCCAAGTTTAAGGATCTTCATTTGTCAATTTATAAGTTGAATTTTGTGCGATTTATTTGTTGATTCTGTTCACTTGCTTTTCAAAAGTAACCATACTTATTCAAATATAGAGTTTAAACGGATGAAATTGAAAGTTTAAGGTCAAAGTTGACTCACCCGCCTATCTTTAAAGGATGACTATATTTGACAACTGTATTTGTAACAAAAGAAGCCTTTATCCTTTAAACAATAACATTTGTGATGTACAAAAGAAACTTAGAATCATATTCTGTATTCTTCATTATTTCCCCACTCATATTTAAGCAATACGCCCAAAGTAGAAGTTTTACCTTTCCGTTCCTACTGAACTTCTCTGGATTCCCAGCTGTCTCCATGTATGGCGAAGTTGATCACTAGTTTAAAGCTTTGTGGAAAGCAACCTGAAATAACAAACAAACAATAAATCCATGACTTCTAAAGTAAAGGTTACACAACACCCAGATTGCACATACTCAGTAAAGGTTTGCAGAAAGTTTGCAGAAGTCTACTTCAACCGAAATTTATATCTGAATAAGACAATAATTATAAGCTAGTAATGAAAAAGAGACAAAATGGATCTCACAGAAGTTGATGTTTTCAGCAATTCTCTAATCGCCATTGTAGCATAAGAAGACGCGGGGAGAGTAAAGCTCAACTTGAGAGCCAGCTGATCCTGAGAGCCTTGCTCATTTTTGTTCTCGTTTTCATTTTCATTTTCACCTGCCTCAAGTTGAACATTCTTTTTACAGCACCCTGATTGTTCTGTGGAATCCAATAAATCTTCATTTATAGATTTATCAGCTATCTTTTCTTCCTTACTAATCTCAACACTTTGAGATTTCAAAAGGTTATGTAAATCACTCTGGGCCAGGGGTAAATTACGATCAACATATGAGATCAATTCCCTGCCAAACAACAGAATTTAATCTTCTAACTAATAGATAAATGCTAGGAATTAAAAATTTAAACAACTTAAAGAGAGTACCACTCGTAGTCCTTTGGTCTTTGAAAAACTCTCCGGTAGCTTCCAGTCATACTGGTAATCGAAAATTCCCTATGGACATGTACCGTAAAGCACAATATAAAGATTTTACGAATACAAAATTCTACAGAATGAAAATAGGAAGGGGAGATGGCTTAATCTCATGAGAGTTTAAACATACTTTACATTATGAACAGTCTCCATCAAGCTAATTGAATCCTAAACAAATAGACATCAAGATTAGTAAAAACAAATTGAAAACAGGGTTGAACAAGTAAAATGTTTCTGATAACTGGCAGAAATGCCAGTTATTATAAGCCTTTTATTTAGAATTATGAGGGCTAACAGGTAGAAAACGCAGTGATAATACTTAGAATTTGTGAAAAAATGAATTTTGCGTCAATAAGCACCTAAAACCTCACTGACCCAATATTATGCGTTATTCCATGCCAAAGTGTCTATTTTTTAGCTATCGCAGGGATCAAACGCATGCGTTTATAATAAGCAATCACAGACAAACGCATGCGCTGAAGCCAGGCGACCGCAAAAGACGAATGCAGACGGCAACCCCATGCGTCCAACGCATGGAGAATGCAGTGAACAAATAGAGATTGCGGCCACGGATTGACAGCCATAATAGAAGATCGCAAGATGTGTAGAACGCGTTGATAACTTCAGCTAAATTAAGCTCGGACGCATACCTTAGGAGTATCAACAAGATAAGGCGATGTGACATGCCCATACCGCGACAAAAACAGCAGTGAGCCATACCTTCATCATTACAGCTGTCGGCGTACAAATTCTATAAATAGCCCTTGAGACCTTCATTTTGAGACATCCGAGCTTCTGCCTCAAGGCAGAAGTTTGTGATCACAGATGAGAGCTTGAAAGAGATTTACAGTGAGAATTCTTCATCTCCACAACCCAGACCGAGTGACGATCAGAGCATTCGTCGAAGATAGAGCTCGAGAGAGACATCTCCACCATTCAACCATAGCACCACCGACAGCCTTGACGCAGAGTCCATCTCCCTTCTAATCTCTATATTGTATTACATTTTAGCTTGAGATATTAAGATATTTTGTGATCAATGCAAATCTTAATTCCTTCATTACCATCTTCTTCATCATCTTCATCTCTATTATAGTTTATCTTCAGCGTTTATTTATCAAAGTCAATCACATGCTTAATCGTGTAGCCTAGAGATAAGACGCATGTAGCAACCCACCGAGAGGTGTGCGTTGTGCGAGTATAGTGAGTTAATCCTCTTTGCTTGGTGAAAGGCTGTGGCAACGCCTGTCTATGGGATGCTGCATTACTTATCTATAAGTTAAGTAGCCGCGTCTAACTGCCTAAGAAGGTAAGGGATGGAACGCACTAAGCAAGGTTCGTATTGTTCCTAGAGATAGGCACAATCTTATGCTCGACGCAACCATGCACTATAGAGATATAGTCATGCGGCTGACCACCGAGAGGTGTAATGCGTTAGTGCAACGAGTTGGGATTACTAGGGCGATTTAAGATAGTAAACATTACTATGCGTTATTGGTTGTTGTGTCTCTACTTATTCTCATTGCAAGTCTTCTATTGTTCAATCTGTTTAGTTAGGAGGAGTAGTGTGTAAAACATTTAAACCTTCTTCGCTTTATTTTTATTCTTATTCATCGCCTCAAACGCATCACCTCACAAATATTATTGAGTGACAAGTCCCCGTGTTCGACCTCGGATTACCCGAGAAACTTGCGTTTGTGTTATACTTGGCACAAGCGTAAGAAAACTTGTGATAGGAACGCGTGATCATTGCATGCTAAGATTAACGCATCATCATTCCGACGCATGACCTCAGACGCATGGGAGCAAACACATCAGTTATGTCTAACGCATGATTTCATGGTCAAACCCATCCATCCTTAAATGATAAAAATAAAACAAAACAAAACGCGTCCCTAAATTATCCCAACAGCTACTACAAGGGGGAAAAAAAAAAGATACAGCACAAGCTCCAAACTCCACCCCAAATAAATAAAAACTACACCATCCTCATTCTTAGTTTGGGTAGGTGTGTCCTTGTCCAACATGTGTTAGACACTTGGACATTCCGACATGTTTTGTACACATATCGAGTACTTGTTAGTGCAATAGATGGGTCAGACACGGGTTATATAACGTTAAAGGTCCAACATTTTTTTAAGGGAAAAAGTAAGTCCAATATTTGTTAAACATGTATCAAAGTGTTAAATATATTAAATGGATACATACGACAAAAATAATAAACTTTGAGAGTGAAATACATCAAACTAATTTTTAAGTATATAAATACATAAACTCATTGACATTGTATTTTGTTTCTTGTATAAAAATGATATATATTTAAAAATGTATATTTTAATAAACGTATTCTTGCCATGTGCTAATTTTTTTTTTAAAAAAAAGGTTACATGTTGCGATGTCCGTGTCATGTCATATCCATGTCTCATATTTCGTATACGTGCTTCTTAGCTTCACCATCATTCCCCAAAAGTATAATATCATTATCATCTAACTTGCAAAATAGTTACAGAGTGACATGCTTATGGGTCATTAATGTACTGAAGATTGCTCTTGAAACTATAAACTCTAAGAGATATTCAATTTGATGAAAATGAGCAAGCAGTATGAGCACAGATAAAATGACTGCTTTGTTTTTGTGCACAACTTTAGAAAAATAACCTTCTGATCATCTACAATTATGCGTACAAAAGAGAGAAATAGATAAGGGGAGTTAGATGTGTAAACTGTGCTCTGAAATATTGGCCAAGGATAGTAAGTTTGGGAAGGTATATTTAAGACAGGGAGTCGGGAATATTTTGGTTGAAATAAAGATCTTCCTATTCAACTGTGCATTCCTTTTGGCTCTCTCCATGAAGCCCTAATTAAAGACATTCACTCAGGGGGGTCTTGGCGGACACTTTGACCAAGCCAAGACTTTTTGATCTCTCTAAACCATTTTTTGGGCCAAAAATCCGATGTGATGTCTCCAACTTCTTTCGCCATTGTTATATTTGTTAGACATGTAAAGGATGTCCTCAAAACACAGGCCTATATAATACACCATTGCCAATTCCACACACTATTTGGGAAGACCTGTCGATGGACTTTGTACTTTGGTCTTCCAAAGACACAACGAAAATATGATTTGATTATGGTAGTGGGTGGACCAGTTCAGCAAGATGTTACACTTCCTTGCAAAAAATCATCCGATGCAGTCTATGTAGCTAACCTTTTCTTTAGAGAGGTTGTCTGCCTCCACTGCATTCCAAAGTCTATAGTTTCAGACCAAGATGTTGAGTTTTTGAGTTATTTTTGGAGAACACGGGAGAAATTTTGAGACTAGCCTAAAATTCAACACCACAAGCCACCCACAAACCAAAAAACAGAAGTAACAAATAGAACTTTGGGAAATCTCATTCATTGTATTGGGAGCATTAAACCTAAAAGTTGAGTCTGCCTTCAACCACATGAAGAACAAGTCTACAGGAAAGTCACCATTTGAAATTGTTTATGCTCGTTTACCTAGACTAACTGTTGACCTTGCTAATATTCCTTCATCTGTTAATGTTAGTTGTGAAGCTGAAGAAATGGCTGACAGGATTGTAGAACTTCACAAAAATGTTCGCAGTCAGTTAGAAGCTGCCAACAACGTATATAAGGCTGCTGCAGATAAACAAAGAAGAGAGGAGTTTTGCTGTTGGAGATTTAGTCATGATTTATCTAAAAAAATCTAGGATTCTAGATTACCTTATGGACACCATGACAAACTTGCTCTTAAAAAAATCGGTTTAGTCCGTGTGTTAGAAAAATTGGCTATAATGCCTATCGTGTTGAGTTACCATTGGGTTTGAACATTCACCCTACATTCAAAATGTAGTTGAACTCTCCGAGTACCATGCTCCAAACTCCTTTTCATTAGCCACTTGAACTCGATGACAAGTTTACTCTTCGATGGGTGGAATTGATTTAGATCTTTTAACTTGTGATCCTTCTCAATGTATCTTGACTTTCTTTTGTATTCTTGGGGTCAGACTGTTCCATTCTTGGACAATCTTTGAGATATTTTGGTTTTATATTGGTTTAAAGACTCATTGATTTTTAATTAGTGGGAGATCTTTATTTCATAAGAATAACAATTATGGGGAGATCTTTGTTTGTTAGTTGGTTGCTAGTTACAACCTGTCTAGCTGTATACTTCCTATATAAGCTGGTTGCAACTCCGTTTTTGGATTGATGAGTAACATTTTCTCAAGTCATATTTGAGTTTCCATCACTTAACCTCTCAAAAGTATGGAAGACTACTTGAATATTAGGTTCTCCGCTTTTGCAACTCAATAAAGAAAGACTTCGAGTTTTCCATCAATTTCTATTCTGCATGCCAAACTTACCATGTAACTAAAATAGTCATACGAATGCTTTTAGATTTGCACCAAGTGTGGTAAGCGGATAGTACATGCACTAGAAAGAATGCATGTACCTTTTTCTTTGTCAATACTTTTCTCTTCATTCTCAGTGGTGGTCAAGTAGTTTAATCCAAGTTGCTAATGCTAACTTGGGGCCTATTGCCCAAATAGAAATTACTTTCTTTTTTTATAAGAAAATAGAAATTACTTTCTTAAACAACTACGGAGTTGGAACCAAAGGATGCTTAAGAGTGGGGGAGGAATGAAGAAGGGGATGGAAGGAGAAGATGGAGATGGAAAAACCCAATCATAAATAATAATACAATAACAATAAATTTTGCCATCTCATTTAAAATTTCCATGTCATCATAATCCAATCAACAAGTTAACTACCATGTCATTTTTTCATTAGGTCACCTAAAGGTCAAATGAGCTTGGGACCCTTTAGAACCATTTCTCAAATCTCAATGGTTAAAAAGTCTCTTTTGAAACTCTAAAAACCAAATAGATACCAAGCTCAAACCTCAAGAACCAAAAGTGTAATTCGTCCTAAATTAAATTAATGAGAAGTATAGATATAAATCGCAATATAGAAAGGAAAAATTAGGATATTTTGAAATAAATGAAGATACTAGATAGAAGATAAGATCAATAGAGGACCTTAGTTGCTAAATCATTATACACTTCAGCAATATCATTTGTGGGATAGATTACTCTCGACCTGTTGAAATAATCAAACAAATAAATCAGATAATTAAGTTAACAACAATTATAAGACCAAAATAGGTTTTCAACAGGTCAGAAATACTTTATACCCTCACCCAGGCAACGGAAGAACAACATCATCAATAGTAAAGTTTCCACTGAGGAGATCTTCTGCAGTTACAGCCTGTCAGATGTCAAGACTAATGTTAATTTCAATCACGTATGTAGAGAAAAATATCCAGTTCTAAATATTTACTAAGAGACTGCATGGACCCATAAATATACAATTCACATCAACTTGCTGCAAGATGGATTGAAAATGAGATTGCAGTTTTGTTCAGTAATACATGGAAACTGGGAAAGGCATATGGATTCCAATTCCAGAGAAATGAAAGTAATTTTTATAAACTGCTTTGACTGCCAACATTATCCGTGCGTGAAGAAAGTACAAAACCGTTGGACTAAAGCGTAGAAGCAAACAATATAATGTCAGCCTTAATACAAAGCACAGTAACAGAATTGAATATGGCAGTGTATTTTTTTTTTTAAACGGAAACCAGACTTTTTCATTGATGTAATGAAAAGAGACTAATAAACATAGGCTAGATGTAGACAAGGATAATGAAGAAATAATTTAACTTGTAAAGTAAACATAATCTATTTTGAATTTATTCTGAGAATTTATCTTCAATTGGTTTAATTTATAAATACTGATGAAATATAGAAGAGGAAAAGAGAAAAACAACACACAGTTACGTGTAAACCCTAGTATAGGGAGAAAAACCACGGTATAGAAATCTTTCTTATTAGTTAAACTAATACACAGAGTACATAGGGACATAACATATAAATAGACAGTAGGAAACCCTAAGGGCCTACAAAATTACATAAATGCCCCTAGGTTAATAACCCTATTTTCAACACTCCCCCTCAAGTTGGGGTATAGATATCAACAAAGTCCAACTTGCTTATACAATAGTCAAAGCTCTGTCTTAGTAACCTCTTTGTAAGCACATCTGCAACTTGTTGATTTGAAGGAATATAAGGGATGCATATGTTTCCACTGTCCAGTCTCTCCTTAATGAAATGTCTGTCAATCTCTACGTGTTTAGTTCTGTCATGTTGAACTGGGTTATTTGCAATACTGATGGCAGTTTTGTTGTTACAAAACAATTTCATCGGAAGCTCATTATCTTGCTGGAGATCAGATAACACTTCCTTCAACCAGATTTCTTCACATATCCCCAGACTCATGGCCCTATACTCAGCCTCAGCACTACTTCTAGCAACGACTCCTTGTTTCTTACTTCTCCAGATGACTAGATTACCCCAGACAAACGTACAATACCCAGACGTCGACTTTTTGTTAATAACAGAACCTGCCCAATCAGAATCAGTGTAGGCTTCAATAGATCGTTTATCGGATTTTCTGAACATCAGTCCCTTGTCAGGGGTTCCTTTCAGGTACCGAAGGATACGTTCAACCGCTGTCATATGATTCTCACAGGGAGCTTGCATAAACTGATTGACAACACCTACTGCATAAGAAATATCTGGCCTTGTGTGGGACAAGTAGATCAACTTCTCGACTAACCGCTGATACCTCTCTTTATTAACCGGAACTCTATCATTTTTCTCACTGAGCTTCGCATTGTACTCTACAGATGTGTCAACAGGTTTACACCCAGTCATGTCTGTTTCTTTTAGTAAGTCCAGAGTGTATTTTCGTTGAAAAACTGAGATACCTTCCTTTGATCGAGCCACTTCCATTCCAAAAAAGTATCTTAGCTTACTAAGGTCTTTAATTTCAAACTCTTCGGCCATCTTTGTTTTGAGCCTCATAATCTCAGCATCATCATCCCCAGATAGAACAAGATCATCAATGTAGACAATAAGAACAACTATCTTCCCTAATCTCGACCTTTTTGTAAATAGAGTGTGACCAAAATGTCCCAAAACATACCCCTGTGCTTTCACAAAGATTGTAAATCTGTCAAACCAGGCCCTTGGAGATTGTTTCAAGCGACTTTCTCAGTCTGCACACCCTGTTTTTGAATTGACTCTCGAATCCAGGAGGGCTCATATAGACTTCCTCTTCAAGCTCCCCATTCAGAAACGTATTTTTAACATCAAATTGGTGTAAGGGTCGATCCTTATTTACGGCAACCGACAAGAGCACTCGGATAGTGTTTAGTTTGGCCACGGGAGAAAAGGCTTCAGAGTAGTCCACTCCATAGGTCTGAGTAAAGCCTCTCGCAACAAGCCAAGCCTTGTACCGATCGTCCCATCAGACTTGTATTTTATAGTAAACACCCATTTGCATCCAACCGTCTTGTGCCCTTCGGGTAGAACCACCTGTTCCCAAGTTCCATTCTTCTCGAGAGCTCTCATTTCTTCCATAACAGCAAACCGCCATTCTGGTTTTTCCATCGCAACACTTATGTTATTTGGAACCATCACAATGTCCAGATTGGTAGTGAAAGCTTTGAACTCGGGTGCCATATTGCTATACGTCACGTAACTATGCATAGGATATTTAGTACATGAACGAGTGCATTTCCTTAAAGCACTTAAAACTTCACTTACTAGAAGGAAAAGGAAAGGTGAGAGGGGATCACCTTGCCTAATGCCTCTTGTGGCAGCCACTCTTCCACTTGGTTTTCCATTGATGAACACTGAAAACATTGGATTTTTAACATAGCCCAGAATCCAATCTATCCAATTATGGCCAAAGTTTTTGCTTCTCAACACCTTTTCTAGGAAATCCCAATCCACACGGTCAAAGGCCTTTTCCAAATCAAGTTTGAGAATCCACCCTTTCTTCTTTTTCACTCTATACTCTTCTACAGCTTCGTTAGCAATGAGGATGGGGTCTAAAATTTGCCTTCCTTCAATAAAGGCACTTTGGGAAGAAGCTATAATGCTAGGCATTACCAATTTTAATCTTTCAGCCAACACCTTTGCAACAACCTTATATATCATTGATGTTAAGCTAATTGGCCTAAAATCACTTACTTTGACTGCTATTTTCTTCTTTTGAATAAGACAAATGAAGTTTTCCTTTATGCACGCATTTAGCTTACCATTCTTATAAAAATCTTCAAAGGTGGAATGCAGATTATCCTTGATCAAGTGCCAAAATTTCAACAGAAACTCCACTGTGAAACCATCAGGTCCAGGTGCTTTACATTTTCCAAGTTTCCTTACAGCAACCTTGATTTCTTCAGGTGAAAACTTGGCTTGTAAGCTTTTCTGAGTTGAGTTGATACAAGACCAATCAAGGTTCAAGGGAAGATGCCTTAAACCCAAGGACTTCAGGAAGATGTTGCTGTAAAAATTCAGGAATAGATGTTCAATCTCTTGAAAAGAAGTTGTTGGCACCCCTTGATCATCTACTAATTCAGCAATGAAATTTCTTCTCTTCTTTGCAGCTAAGTACTTATGGAAAAAACTTGTGTTTTCATCTCCCAACTTTAACCAATTCAACTTACTTTTCTGAATTAGATTAATTTCCTCCAATCTGTAAAGAGACATTAAATCTGACTTCAAAGTGGATCTAAGTGTCAATTCACTACTAGCAAGAGTAGAGCAATCAGCAAGAGCATACCATTTTTCAATTTCTTTTAACAACCCCACTGCTTTGCTTCTTTGATCTTCCTAAAATTTAGAGTGCCATTCCTTTACTGCTGCCTTTACACATTTCAGTTTCTGATTAAGGGCAAAACCAGCCCACCCTTGAATGTTGCTATTTGACAAAACTGATTCGATGATTTTGACACACTCCTTATTAAACAACCAGCTGTTACAAAATCTAAAAGGGGAAGGACCCCAACTGAACGACCCAGCTTCTAGCAAAATTGGAAAATGACCTGAGAAGGATCTGACTTGTCTATTGGCTTTAGAGTTCTCAAACAACTCATCCCACGTTTTGGAGATGAGAAATCGATCTAAAAGAGATCTTGAAGCTGAAACACCTTCCCTAGACCAAGTGAAGCTGCCATTTCCCAACCGTATCTCCAAAAGATTGGCTTGATCTATGAAGTTGTTAAACTTCCTCATTCATTTAGTGCTTCTGCCCAACGGATATCTTTTATGAGCCCATCTTGTGATATTAAAATCTCCCCAGATACACCATGCTTCTACACAATAATATGAAAGAGATAGAAGTTCTGGCCACATGAATTTTCTCTCTTTGTAATCATTTAGTCCATAGACATTAGTGATCCAGCAAGTCTTATTGCAAGCAGTGATGCATTTTACTGATAACGAATACCCCCTTCAAAGTTTCAACAACCGAGATCAAATTCTTATCCCATAGAGTCAATAATCCACCTAAATAACTATAAGATTCCACGAATTCCCATCCTATATCTTTAGAACTCCACAAGGTTTTGATGAAACTCAATTCAAAGCTATCTTTCTTTGATTCTTGAATTAGAACTACTGTTGGATTAATTTTCTTTAGAAAACGCTTGAGAGCTAACCTTTCATTAACATTTTTCAGGCCTCTAGTATTCCACGACACAATTCTCATGATTCAGGCTTAAAGGAAGGGTTGTAGCCTCGACTATTAACCATTAATCAAGAATGAGATGACAATCCATGACAATTGAGGTTAGATGAGCTGGGAGATCACAAGGAATGGCTGGAAAAACTAATCCAACTGCCTCTGAAAAATTGTCATCCACTATCTGAAATAAGGGATTCAAGTCTGGTACTATAGGGTCTTCTTTACTTTTTTCTTCTGAAAAGCCATCTGATTTTGCCCAAACCTCTTCTTCACTACTCACGCTGAAGGGAGAATCAATGAGGACCTCCCCTTTGTCTGCGGGGAACTCCCCCGGATGGGTTGTAGAACCTCTTAAAAAGGTATGCTCTGAATTAGGTAAAGAAAAAACAAAGTGTTCAAAGAGAGTAGGGAGAGGAGAAGGGGAGCCTGACCTGGAGCACTGAGGCTGTCCTTGAATTGAAGTGCACTGGTTTTCTAATAAATCCGGATTGTAAACTGCCACTGACTTGGCTTTGAAGCTTGATTTCTTGGTTGAGTCCTTTGCTAACTTTCTTCTGATAAAATGATTAGGGAATGATTTAAAAAGGTAGGGGGGATGCTTGGTTTTGTGCTGACGTTTAACCCCTGATTTGCTTGTCCTTGACACTTGTTTACTGCAGGGGGGAGGAGAAGTGCCGAGGAGGGGGCTGAGATTTTTGGGGCAAGCTCGGAGGCCAGCTGAGGCAGGGGAGCCGGATTTTTAGTGAAAACAAGGGAGGGAGGCTTACCCGAACTGGAACGGGTGAGCAGAGCAGCAGCCTTGGAAGACAAAAGGGCAAATTTGTTGTTTGAGAAAAGCAATATCGATTGCTTTGAAATAAAATTATCATTAATTCCCAGTGACTTTTCATTTTTTTGAATAAGTGACAGTTCAGATTCCACAGTCAAGGGGCCGGATACCCCATTAAAATCTCCCTTCTCTCTCTTCTTAAAGGCCCGAGGCACCTTTTCGACTTTATCATTAAAATGCAGTGAGTCTACGACTTCTTTCACACAAAACTCTTCACTTGCAGGGGGCTGAACGACTTCCTCGGCAGAAAAGGAGGCAGGGGTGGTTGGATTCTCTGTAAATAAACTCCTTGAAAGAGGAGAATGAGTCTTTTTGACTTCCTCTGTGTCACTTGCGGCTATTTGCTGGGGTCTTGGACCGGATTCGGGTTTCTTGAGAAAGTAGGTTTGGAATGTGAAGAGACAAGGAAATTCCATTCTGAAATATCCAATTTAAAATTTACTCCTTCATCTTTAATAACATCATTTAACCTAACAAGGTCAATAGGATTAGAGAAATCCTTGAATAATAAATTCCCCACTGCCTTGGATGGAACTTCTAAACAATCGATATCTCCAAAATTTAGATAAAAGTTCCCACGAATTGCATCCTTTATTTCAATTGTGGTTGGCATAAATCCACATAGGTTTCTTCTAACTTGAATTTTGGCTTCCAAACAATTAGTTAGGTTAAGAGTTTCTGAGGCAATTGATTCCAAACCCCCAAAGTAAGCACCTATGGCTTCAAAGGTCTTTCTTCCCCAATAATCTAGTAGAAGGTTCTTGATTGAAATCCAACCTCCAAAACCTTTTATCACAGAGGCTCTTCCATGCGTTTTGGGATTCCATTTTTCGAACAACAAATGAAAAGGACCAAACAACTACCATTTGCCCGGATTTGATATCAAAGTGTCCAAAACACCATTGCTGACTTTGATTAAAGCTTTATCTGCAAACAGAGGATTGATAGTGACACTGGTTTTAAAGGCCTCACTCAATACCTTCGAAATTTCCTTCCAATCATTAAAGACTAAAAGCCTTGAAATGAGCCATAAACTACTAAAATCTTCTTTGAGAACTTCATGATCTTTTTTAATCCAATAAGAACCCCTTCCATGTTTTAATTGACTTTGAATAAAGGATTTTTGAACTGCAACTGACTTAAACTTTGAAGGCTTTGGATATGGTTGAGAGAACCTACCTTTCACCACTTCTGAGAAGTCACTTGAGGGGCTTGCTGAACTGAAGGATCTTTGAAGATATGAATGTTGGCTTCAATCATTTCCTTGAAATCTTGCCAGCCTGAACATCCAACCCCATAAGGAACGTGAATGTTCTTTCTTCCCCCTGTGGAAGGCCACACTGCACATTCTACAAACCATTTGTCTTTAATTCTGAATTTGGCTAGGCGTATGAAACTCTCATCTACTCTTTCCTTTAACAAAAAGAACTCGACCGTTGAGGCAAACAAAAGTCTTCTAAAGCTCTCTTTAAGCCAATTGGTTGCTGCTAAAGAGAGGAACAAAGATTGTCCTTTTCTCAAATCTTCCACTATGAATCCTAGACCCTCTTGCCACATACAAAAGAAATGACCCAAAATGTTACATCTTTTAATCTCCGTGACCGGAAAACACCCCTTTCAAGGAGTCGAAAAGTCTTCACTGAAAAAGCTCCCCTTTACTCGAAGCAGCAAAGGGTTAAAAGCCAGGGCTGGAAACAGGGCAAAAATAGCGCAAGAAAGGAGATCGGGGGAAGGGAAGGAGCCGGAAGAAGGGCAGAGGGATAGGGGAGGGAGAGGCGGTCAGAGGGAAGGAAGGCTAAGGAGGGCATGGTGAGCTCCGATGGGGTGGTCGGAAGGGGGGGCGTGGGGGAAGGGAGAAAAGGAGGAGAGAGGGGAGAGCATTTTTTTTTCTTTTAATTTTTTTTAATTTGATATTAAAAATGTGTTTCTGAATGGGGAGCTTGAAGAGGAAGTCTATATGAGTCCTCCTCCTGGATTCGAGAGTCAGTTCAAAAACAGGGTGTGCAGATTGAGAAAGCCACTATATGGGTTGAAACAATCTCCAAGAGCCTGGTTTAACAGATTTACAACCTTTGTGAAAGCACAGGGGTATGTTCAGGAGTATTCTGATCACACTCTATTCACAAAAAGGTCGAGATCAAGGAAGATAGTTGTTCTTATTGTCTACGTTGATGATATTGTTCTATCTGGGGATGATGATACTGAGATTATGAGGCTCAAAACAAAAATGGTCAAAGAGTTTGAAATTAAAGACCTCGGTAAGCTAAGATACTTTCTTGGAATGGAAGTGGCTCGATCAAAGGAAGGTATCTCAGTTTCTCAACGAAAATACACTCTGGACTTACTAAAAGAAACAAGCATGACTGGGTGTAAACCTGTTGACACACCTGTAGAGTACAATGCAAAGCTCAGTGAGAAAAATGATAGAGTTCCTGTTAATAAAGAGAGGTATCAGCAGTTAGTCGGGAAGTAGATCTACTTGTCCCACACAAGGCCAGATATTTCTTATGCAGTAGGTGTTGTCAATCAATTTATGCAAGCTCCCTGTGAGAATCATATGATAGCGGTTGAATGTATCCTTCGATACCTGAAAGGAACCCCTGACAAGAGACTGATGTTCAGAAAATCCGATAAACGATCTATTGAAGCCTACACTAATTCTGACTGGGCAGGTTCTTTTGTTGACAAAAAGTCCACATCTGGGTATTGTACGTTTGTCTGAGGTAATCTAGTCACCTGGAGAAGTAAGAAACAAGGAGTCATTGTTAGAAGTAGTGCTGAGGCTAAGTATAGGGCCATGAGTCTGGGGATATGTGAAGAAATCTGGTTGAAGAAAGTGTTATCTGATCTCCAGCAAGATAATGAGCTTCCGATGAAATTGTTTTGTGACAACAAAGCTGCCATCAGTATTGCAAATAACCTGGTTCAACATGACAAAACTAAACACATAGAGATTGACAGACATTTTATTAAGGAGAGACTGGACAGTGGAAACATATGCATCCCTCATATTCCTTCAAATCAGCAAGTTGCAGATGTGCTTACAAAGGGGTTACTAAGACAGAGCTTTGACTATTGTATAAACAAGTTGGGCCTTGTTGATATCTATGCCCCAACTTGAGGGGGAGTGTTGAAAATAGGGTTACACGCATAGAGATTGACAAACATTTTATTAAGGAGAGACTGGACAATGGAAACATATGCATCCCTCATATTCCTTCAAATCAGCAAGTTACAGATGTGCTTACAAAGGGGTTACTAAGACAAAGCTTTGACTACTGTATAAGCACGTTGGGCCTTGTTGATAAGGGGGAGTGTTGAAAATAGGGTTATTAACCTAGGGGCATTTATTTAATTTTGTAGGCCCCTAGGGTTTCCTACTGTCTATTTGTATGTTATGTCCCTGTGTACTCCGTGTATCAGATTAACTAATAAGAAAAAATTCTATACCGTGGTTTTTCTCCCTGTACTAGGGTTTCCACATAACTGTGTGTTGTTTTTCTCTTTTCCTCTTCTATATTTCATCAGGTTGGCTATTGTGTGTGCCTTTTTCTGGTGGTTGTGGGGAGAAAGGAATAGTCGACTTTTTAATGACTCCTCTTCCTCTTTCAATCGTTTTATGGAATTGGTTTTATATACTGGTTTTTTTTTTTTTTGGGTACAAAACTAAGCACCCTTTTAGTCATTTCAGCTTATCTTTTTTAGTGAGCAATTGGGATTCCTTGACGTAATCTCTCTCTGGGGTCTTTCCCTATTTTCATTTATCAATGAAATGTTTCTTTTACCAAAAAAAAAATTTATAAAAACATTAATATGTTCACACGTCAATAAAATATCTTTGAACAAACAGAACATTAGGATATACACAATGTTTTAAAATGCTAAAGGCTGCCTCATCAATCTCTCTCTAGAATAAGAATGTCATAAGCCTCATTTTAAATAGAAAAATATTAATAAATGAAAATGTAAAATGATGTATTATTAAACATTATGATTGTGATTATGATTATACAGAAACAAGAAGGTACTACATCCATTAACCACTTAATAAAAGACTAAATGTCATTTTTAACATATCATATCTCTAATATATTCCATTGTTTCTTAATTTCTATTTTAAGTGCTTCTTTTCGACGTATAGTATCAAAAGTGAAAATAGGCTAAACTACCCTAACCCATGTTGTATAAGAGTACTATAGACAACAGCTGACATTTGTGCGTTTTAGTCATTACATGAGACACAAAGGCATCAAGCAAGCATGCATTCCCATGGAAGTGTAAGCCACTTAAGTTTGTCTCATCCCACATCAAAGGCGGACCACAGTGTCTCAAAAAACCTTTAAGACAACCAACATCTGCATCACCCGTAAATTAAATTAAATTTGCTAATTTTTTGTTATAGAATCAACAACTTTCATCGAGAAAAAAATGAAAGAATAGGACATCCAAAAAAAATAAGCCCACAAAAGCACCCCATGTACATAAAGGGCTCCAACTAAGTAAGATTTTATCTAGGGAATATTTACCACAAAAAAAAATAATAATAAAAAAAAAAAACTTTGAAACCAAAGCACAGAGCAAAACATAAAACCACATTAAGGACCAAACCTTCATGTTGTGTATAGGTAAATAATATCATTTTAAATATCGTGTTTTTTTTTATAACATTGTGTTCTAACATTTTAAATAATATGTTCTAACATTGTGTTTTGTTTATAAAATCAACTTTCATTGAGAAAAAAATGAAAGAATAGGACATCCAAAAAAAAAAAAAAACCCCACAAAAGCACCCTTTCTAAATAAAGGGCTCTTACTAAGTAAGATTTTACCTAGGGAATATTTACCAAAAAATGAAACCAAAGCCCAAAGCTAAGGACCAAACCTCACTAAGGATCAAACCTTCACATTGTGTACAGGTAAATAATATCATTTTAAAATGCAGAAGTGCATAACTAGGAACACTTCTAAAAAAGGCCCTCATTTCAAAGAAGTGAAGCACGCTAGTTTATTTAAATTTTATAAAGTTATTGAAAACATGTCCCAGAAACCCTCATTCTCCCAAAAAAAACTCTTACAAAAGCTCTAATTTATTAAAAAAAAATCATTATTTTATTATTCATTCATATTATACTTTTTCACGTCTAAATAATTTAATGCATTTCATACCTAGGAAGGAAATGGCTAGGAAGGTTAGGGGCTTTAAACTCAGAAGTCTAGTTACCAGCGTGAATATAATCTTGCCAAGGTGTTGTCTAATAGGCTGAGAAAGATTCTTCCTACAACGATTTCAAATTCCCAAGGTGTTTTTAAACCTAGCAAGCAAATCCTAGCAAAGCAAATCAAGGCACTTAGACAAGGTGACCTACTGTCTCCTTTTCTTTTCTTGCTGTAGATATTCTTAGCAGATTTGTATCGAAGGGGGTGGAAGGCAATATTCGTGAGGGTTTTGTAGCAGAGAAGAATAAGTTATGCACAGAAGAGTTAATGCCTTATTAGATTGGATTGCGAGTAACAGATCAACTCAGTAGGGTCGTTTTGTTATATTCTTTGTAAGAGAAAGGCCAAGGATGCTGATCATATTCTTTCAAGATGTGATTTTGCCAGAGCGGTTTTGGAGTTGCTTCTCTGAGAGGTACTACTGCTTTGTCAAATCTCAAGGTTGTACGCAATTACTTCCTCACTCACCCCTCTATGATGAAGGAAAGTTTTTGTGAAGAGTCGAGATTTGTATTATATTGTGGAGTCTTTTGGGAGAAAGGAATGACATAATATTTAAAGGGCTTGAGAGGTCTTTGAGAGATGTCTTGTCCTATGGTAAGATTCCATGTTCCGCTTTGGGTTTCATTAATAAAGTTATTTTTTAAATATCCTTCACGTCTTATTTAGGTCCTATATTACTTGATTGAAGTCCCTTCCTTTAGTTTGGCTCCTTTTGGTAGTTGAATTATTTTAATTTGTCTCAATAAAAGCTCAATTTCTAATATATATGTATGTAGTCGTATAGATAATAGATACTTGTCTACCATGCTCCCAGTCCCACCAATAGGAAAAAGAATTCACTAAATTATAAATTTAGTTTCTAAAGTTGATGTTTGCAGCCTTTTGGTTTCTAAACTTTTGCAAATGTAAATTATGCCCTACTCAGAAGCCTAACATACTTTTCTTGTTTGATATAAAAATAAATAAACAGATGTCTATTCATTGAAAGATCCTAGAAAATCTTCTTTTTAACTATTGTATAAATTGCAAGAGTGTTTGGTGTCCATCAATATAAAATAACCCCACCTATAATGAACCAAGTTGGTACCTAAACCTCAAATATCAGGCTCGCCCTCGGGAAATGATAAGTAATAGTAAACAAATCTCTAGGATAATATTTTGAGTGTTAGGACCAGGAACCAACCTTCACTAGCTTATTTCTTTCTGTTGGAGGATCTAGCTTGCACATTTCCTCTAAATGACAAGAATCATATGAATTAGCATCGCCACAGTCCTCATTTTCATATTCTTCAAAATTTTGAACTGCAGCTGTTTCAGTATGGTTTTCTTTACAGTATACCAAGTCTCCAACAACCACTTTGTCGATCCCTGTTACATGGTGAAACCACAGAAATTATGGCACAAATGGTTACTACCTAACATACCTTTTACAATGATCTTGATCGAGAAGATCATATACCATAAGTAGATAATTATGGAAGCACACCGTATTTTTGCACTCTCATACTTGCTGCATGATTCCATAAATAGCTTTGGTAACTATGCACATACCTGAAAAGTAGAGGATGCTTAAACGGTTAAACTATACATGTTCTCCAAACACATCATCCTTTGCCCATAATCATCTATGATCTAAATGACAACCAAACATCAATCTCCATAAAGATCAAGATGTCTTGCAACAACATACAACATGTAACATGATGTCATGTCATCATTCAACTGATAAATAATGGACTTTGGATGCCAGTAAAGTGAAATGAAATTAAATAATGGACGTTCAATGTCAATATGAAAACCTTAAATGATGCCAAGATCTTCACACAAATCTTGAAGTCTCCTCAAGACATGCCAGCAAAGTGAAATGAAAGGTAACAGTGCAATTGCCTTGCCCTCCCAGGCAGCAAATGTTTTGCACTTGCATTTTCCATTAATGGAAAGGAAAACAAGGTAGCTAGCTTTCTTCCTTTTTTTTCCCCTTAAAGGAAACAAGGTTTTTCAGTTTTTCATGGATGAAATGAAAAGAGCCTAATGCTCATAATACAATAAAACAGAATAAGCAAAAAAAAAAAAATACAACCAAATGAAGCCCTTAACTGAACAAAGCCAGAAATGTAAAGCAAATATAATCAAATACAACTCATAAACGGAACAAATTGGCTCTTGACGAATACCGCTAAATCTGAAATGAAAACAAGGTAGCTAGCTGAAAATAAACAATCTTCCTTTTGGACCAAAGCCCTTTCTACCATAACCCATACCTCAGAATGTCCAATCTACCAAATCTTAGGCGTTTCAGTATTTATTCGTATTAAAAAAAAAAATTTTAAAACAGAGAGAGAAATCCTAATCTAATGATTCATGTCCTCATTATCAAACTAGACAGCACTTGAAAATCTGCCAACAGGGGGGAAAAAGGCATTTTATTTCTTACAATTGGAGCACAACTTTTCATAATCTTCTGGCTAAGCCTATAAGTACAAATGTTCCTAAAAACCAAACTTCAGGCTCATTGAAAAAAAAAAGTACAAGGCTAGCAAATGCCCACAAAAATAGTAGACCAACAAGGATCTCCAATCAAGCACAATAAGACCTAACTTATAAGTACAAAAAAGTTTCGCCACAAACGCTATAATGAAGCATTTTTTAAAAGGAAACAAACTTGATAGCATTAAATCTAATAAGGGACTAAATGTTCTCTTTCCCACTGTATTCCAAGCATTTTTTGCTGTATTGATAGGTCGGTCAGCACCTTCACTTGTACAGAAGTTCTTGTAAGAGGTTCGTTAGTTCAAATTTATGGTGACCAAGGATTCTGAGTTATAAAAGTTGGTGAGGCATAAAAAATCTCTCCATGCCTTCCTCTGCACACCCAATGGAATCAACAGACGAACTTCCCCCATTGTAGTCTAGCTTGGCAAGTTCCACAGCGAAGCCCTTTTTGTTTGGAGGTTTTTTTAATCCATATCACTTGGCCGTCGACCCTAGTTTCCTTGAAGAAGTTACGATCTAAAGGAGCCAATAGGAGGTTATCGAAGGTCGAAGAGATCCATCAGTGAGTGCCAATGAATCAACAGGGAGAAAGCTTCGTCTTTTGATGATTCTTTTAGACGAACTCTAGTGCCATGAGAAGCTGGGTCTATGTCTATTGAGAAAGTATTCTCTTCAATGGTAACCACTCTGGTCTCTCCTTGTCTAGCCATGGTGGTGTGAAACAGCATGAGGTCTAGTAGGCAAAGACATGATTGCATCTCCGGTGACAAAAGGCAGGGTGGGGAGGAGAAAAGGTTGAGACATTGGGTAGAGAGAGCATCAGGTTTTTAGTATAAGCATTCAATTTTTAATAGTATTTATAATTAACCAACCAATTAAAATTATTCTTTTATTGTTAACTATTGAAATAGGGAAAGAGGATAACACAAGGAGTTTACGTGGAAAACCCTAATTCAGGGAAGAAAAACCACGATAGAAAAGAACTTATTATTTTATGTATCTTTACAATAGACCCAACCCTAGATATAAATAGAATAATGTGAAACCCTAATTTAGCAAATATAGTAAAAAGACAAAAATGCCCTTAGGGCTAATTTAACATATTTCAACATAATTAATTTTTTATTTGAATAATTTAATTTATTAAATGTATATAAGGTTACCATGATTAATTTCATAAGATAATTATAAACATAATTTGTTTCTTTCGAATCCTGATAACATTCTCATGCACAACCAAGACACAATAATCTCTTATTCCCAAAAATCTTATTCTCAAACATCCCCTAAAGGAATATTTACATTTACACCTGAACAAATAATGAAACTATATCAAATCCAGAAAACTATTAAAAGTTGAGAAAACATCTTCAAAATTCTTCCATTTCTTTCACACCACAGGCTCTTTTAAAAGCTAATCAAAAGGTCTTTTTTTTTTTTCACACCTTGTAAAGGGTGGCGCACAAACACTGAATCAAAAATATCAAGCATAAAGGATATCAACAACAAAGCCAAGAATAGTCCACTCAGCAAGAAAACTAGTATCCTCCAAAATATACACTTACATCATTCTCAAAGTTCTAGGTATAGCTTTGAGCGCCTGCAAATAGTTCCCAGGACATTTCTTCAAACACTGTAGCTGCATAATTTAAAAGAACAATATATCATGATTACATACAAGGAAAATACAACTGTTACCTGCTATAATGTGAAATCACACACACACACACATCCATGTATGTATGTATGTTGCAGGCGATCAGTACTAGACAGTATAAAACTACAGTGAAAACCGGAAATAAAAAAGTTCATTTGCGAGATAAATGTATCAGAAAAGCAAGCATGAGTAGGAATTAATGACTGACTAATATTTATGAACTTACTATTGCCCTTTCAGCCACTAAATATCGAGGTAATTGCTTCAACGTTCCATCAATATCATCACTTTCCTTGTAGTATTCTCTTGCCTTTGCAATTACATTGGTTTGTAATTAAATACTGAGTTAAGAAAACAATCGACTATCAAACTAAGCCAACAAGGAGAGAAACATTGGAAGGGAAGTAGATAAGTAGAGTGACAATCCCTCCTTGCACACAGATAATAAAAGGATATCCCCTTCTCTTGGATCAAGAATCATATTGACAGCACCCTTCCACTCTCCTCTAAGAAGTGAAGCTCCAACAAGATGAGTTGGTACAGAACCACTGCCAAAACGCTTAATTCAATAGCACACATGGCATAGTTAGCAAAACATTTAGAAAGATTCAATCAATATCACTCATTGCATCAATTAACAAAATATATCTCTGATTCAGATGCAGTGTATTTTTTCATCTGCAATGTCTCTCACTAGCGCTATCATGTGTACAAAAATCTACCTGGTGGTTGATCAAGCCCATCAAAAATCAAACAACACGTGAATATACTTCTATAGTAAAGAATGGGCACCTTGCATTTTGTCCACCGTATGTTTTTCATGAGAAACAAATTTTTCATTGAGAAATATGAAAGATGCAAAAGGGATACAAAAATGTCGCCCAACAAAAGAAATAAGCCAACACTACTTATATAAAAAATGGCCCAATCTAACAAATAATTACATAAATCCTTCACCGCCTCTAGTTGAAATCGGAATTCTCTAAAGCTCGAGGCACAATAAAGCGCAATAGCCTTCTCGGGCTTAAGCACGGGGTGGAAAAAGAAAGGCGGCCATTTTTTTGTGAGGCACACAATATATAAAAGTACTATATAAAGAAGAGAAAGCATAGTTAGAGTAGGAATATGAAAAATAAATAAATAAATAAATAACCTCTAAACACAAGGAACTTTGCATTTAGTCTTAGTAAATTCTTTTTTTAGTTAATTAAGAAGGAAAAACCTTAATCATCACTATTTTAAAAATAATGAAAAAACCCCATGACCTAGGGCTTTGGGCCTCACAAAAGGGGTGCAACTAATGCCCCAAATTTTTCATTTAATCAGAATCAATTGAAGACAAATTTTTAACTCGTACAATCTGTTAGCACTAATCTGGAAAGAAGGCCCCAAGAACTAATAAGACGATGAAATTTTAGGACTTGCCAGCTAGCCCCAACAACCAAAATGCTTATTAACTATGAAGCACAGATACTTCATGCGAGGTAAAGAATCAGTGTCAGACACATGTCGAATACCGATACTTCTAGATACTTTCCAGATACGTATCTGACACGCGATTTGACGTATCTATTTCTATGCGTACTTTTTTTTTTTAAGAAAAAAACAAGTAACTCATCTAATCTTTCCCAATCTAAAATTAGGCAACCTATTTTAAAAGCTCAATACTCGAGTCCGAAACTAAAAGAAAAATAAATAAATAACGGACCAAACCCTAAACTAAAATCATCTAATCTCCATTTTCACATTTGAGTTCCCATAAAGTCCACCAAAATATAAATCATTTAAATATCTTCAACAATAAGTTCTTCGTTTATCTTTATACTTCTTTCTCTAATATTCTTCTTCTTTCTTTTTCGCAATATGCGTCACTTTTCTATTGCATTTTATTAACTATTGTACTTCAACATCTTAGATGTTACTTTTTTGTATTGTATTTCAGTGTTTGTATTCTATTTTGTGCTATTGTTATTAACTTGTATGCTAAATTTATCTATATCCTAGATTTTTTTTAAAAAAAAAAATGTATTCCAACGTATCAATATCCTCGTTTTTTTAGAAATATATATATTAAAAAAATGACGCATCCTTAGACGTATCTGTATCTTAGTTTTTTAGAAGTTCGCTAATCGCCGTATCCAATCGTATCCGTATCGTGTAGCCGTATCTGTGTCTGTGCTTCATAGCTTATTAATAATCCATCTTCAAAGAACCTACTCTTGATTAAAATAATGTCACCCTCATTTACCCACATGTGTAAAATTCCTCCATACAAGGCTTCCAATGTTCAGAACTTTACAATAGGTAAAGGGACCTTTCAGTTGACAAGATTCTATGCTCCCGTGCCTGCAAAGTTACCCCCTAAGGTACATCAAATACTTACAGTGAGTTTCCCTCCCAAAGTTACACCCTAAGGTACACCAAAGGCTTACAATGAGATTCCCTCCCAAAGGCACTCTATTGTACGCTGAGAACCATCTAACATGAGAACACACGTGAGAATCCATGTCAGTACCTCCTACAACAGAAGTCATTAATTTTTATACATGGATCCTATGATGCGTTTGGACAAATTCAGAGTCAGAGTCAAAGACCACAAACTGCACCTACAACCTTAGATTTATTAGGAATGAAGCAAGTTATTTATGAGATGAGATATTAAATTTAGAAGGCATACCTGTAAGCCAAAGTAATTAATAAAACCATGCATTCCTAAAGCTTCTGCAGATGCTTTGATGGTGTCTTCACTATCAGCTACAACTCCTCTGATTATCACGGTTCAAATATAATTGAATCATTATTACTTAAACATCATTTAACATTTTGTAAGGGTAGAAATTTGAACCTCTAACCTTTAGGTTGAGGCTATCATTTAACATACTAAAATGTTAAAAACCAACTGGATTTATAGTGACGAACTTACCGTAAGGTGATGGTAAACCTGTTACCCAAGAGCTGCCCAAGAAGAAGCCCTTGTTGGATATAGCTGGAAACAAAGTATGGATAACACATGCATGAATAAAAAAATTTAATATGTTGTAAAAGGCTAAAAGCATGAAATTGGATCCTTCCTTACCTAAAGTTACCCAACTTGATACCAATCAACCGATCATTAAGAGCAGCTAATCTACTTGCGTGTTGCTTAAAAACAGTGACCTGGAAAGGCAAGAAGTATTTTCCTCAAATCCCTAACGAAATGGATACATCCTATCTGAAAGCATATTCTAGTCTCCACCTCCAACAATCTCATAAAATCCTTTTAATTAAAACACTATATCCAACTTTGGGGTTCTCCACACTTGAGCAAAAAAGAAGTATGATCAGCAAGACAAAATAATAAAATACTTGGTCATAGGCTAAAGAAATTACAACAAGCAACCAACAGGTTTTTATTTAAAAACAGAAACACGCAACAAACATTTTTATATATGGGAACATAATTTTTCAGCTCCAAAAAAGCGGGGTAAACAAATATTAAATATTAAATACTAAAAAGAAAAGGGGGGAGAGAGAGAGAGAGAGAGAGAACTCCAATTTTGGAAGGGGAACAATTAAAATTAAACAAACTGGATCCTGAATCGCTGCAATACTTGCTCTGAAAAAAAATAATCTCAATCCACACAATCAAAGGCCTTTGCAATAATCCATCATTTCTTCTTCATCACTCCATATTCTTCCAATATCCCATTAGCAGTAAGGACGGGATCTAAAAAATTTGTCTTCCTTCTATGAACGCCCTCTGATAAGGAGATATAGTAGAAGACATTACCCTCTTTTAATCTTTCCACAAGAAAGGAAAAAGGTATGCTCTCTCCCATCTTTCCCTGCCATTTCTAGCCTTCCAGCCTCACTTGTCGCCACCCGACTTTCTCCAGTCAACCTCCATCACTTCTAGTTTGTTAGTCTCCCATGCTGCTGCTATCTGGCGCAGGTATATTGTCAACCCTTGGTTCTTTGATCATCTTCCTTTTTTGGTGCATTCTTTCTGGACTCATGGAAATTAGCATTGTTGCATTCGTAGCAACTTCATTTTTATAAGAAACATTACTTTCATTATCAAAGAGAACGGTACAAAAGGAGGGGAAGATTAGATATCCACACAACAAATTACAAAAAAGAAGCTCAATTAGTATAAATTTGAGTTAGGCCATAATTAAAAAAGTTTTTTTTATATCCATGAGTATCCGGATCAGCTTACGTGTACTCAACTAATCTCATGAGACAACCCATCTAACCCTACAATATTTAGGTGTCAAGAAAACTCGTAGGATATTAAATCCTAGATATGTGGCCACCAATTACAAAATAATTTCGAAGTGGTGGACCAAGTAGAAGCAAAAAGAGTAACCAAACTCCAAAAAAGGTCACTATTAGTTTCATGATCAACTAATTTTTGTACTTGGCAAGATAAGAATGGTTTCTTTCTTGAAGATATGATCGACAAGAAGATCTTTCTCTCTACCCCTGTTACGTTGGGTTGAAGCAAGTTTAGTGGATCTATTGCATCATTTGGTAAATTCTTACTTTCAAATGAAAGTTAGAGATGATTTTGGGACTGTTCAAATTTCAAGTTTCATTCTACTCATGATTGGTTCCTTGAATGCACTGTTTGGCCGGCTACTGGAGGAAGACAGAACTTACATGTTTCTGCTAGATTTGAGAAGGAAGGATGGTTGGTTTTCTGGGAAATGGTAAAGACTTTCTCGATGCTCTTATGATAAAGGAAGGTTTGTAATCCAAGTCCACTTCTAAAGCTTCACAAATTGATTCACTTCACAGAGCATCTTCTCCTGATTCACCCAACTAATGAAGCATCTTCTCCACCTAAGCAAAGTTATGTGAATGCGGTTAGTTAGACACCCAGTCTTCAACAGTCTAAAGATCATTCTGATTCACTTCACAGAGCATCTTCTCCTAAGAACCCTTGGTTCTGGGTTAGAAAGGAGAAAGAGGTGTTGGATTTGCAATTTGATTCTGTAATTGTGGTTACCAGGTTGTTAGCACATTATTATTGGGAAGAGATTAAGACTGTTTTAGAAGGCCATTTTCAATCCCAAATTACAGTCAACCCTTTCATGGATGATAAGGACATGATTAAGTTGGCAGAGGATTTCTCAAGCATTACCTTTTCTGGAAAATGAATGGTTTACAGTGATATGCATTTAAAATTAGAAAATTGGTCTCATTGTATCCACTATCATCCAGATGCCATTCAAAGTTATGGATGACAGATTCAAATTAATAATTTGCCTTCACAATACTGGAAATATACGGTTTTTGAAGCCGTTGGAAAGAATTTGGGTGGTTTCCTGCATATTTTTTTTTTCAAATCTCAATTGTTTGGATTGTTCTGCTATAATTCAGGTGGAAAAAATATTTTTAGATTTCTTCCGGCTGAGGTTATGATTAAGGATACAAATCTTGGTGAATTTTCCCTTCGTTCTAGTGATATTGCCTCCATAGAAGACTCTAGCTTGAGTTCTTTCAAGAATGGTGACTTATTTGCCGAGGACTTTGCAAATTCTGGGGACTTATTCAAAATGAATCAAGTGATGAAAGATGAAGGGATAGTTTTGTTTGATGATAAGGAAGGCACCTGATTTATTGGTTGGGGTTCTGTTGTGGAATCTGAAGGGTTTGGAAAGGAATGTGTAGAGGCTCTTGATGAAACTGATTCGGTTGGCCAGGAGAGAGATTTCCAAATGCAGACCGTTTTCATTATTGAACATTCTGATCATTTAAATAAGGAATATTTTATTCCAAGGCAATCAGGATTTAAATGATGGAGTATTTAATGCTGGGAACGTTTTGGCATTAGAAAAGGAATTGGATATCTTCAATAATTTTTTTGGTTTGCAATTGGTTAGTACAAACATCCAGTTGTTACATGAAGAGTGCATTGACTCCGGTGATGAGAAGGATGTTTCGGATGGGAATGTGTTCCTCTCTCCTGCATTTAATGAGAGTAATAATCCTCCTGCCTCATCTTGAAAACCCAATTGAGCCGAACTTGTGGGTACTCTACTGCCCCATAATATTGATTCTATCTTTCCTCAATTAATCCACCAGCCTTTTTGAAAAAAAAAAACAAAAACATAGCCTTTCATTGATGTAATGAAAAGAGTCTATTGCTCAAAGTACAATGATAAATAAGAGCTAGTTGCAACTTAAAGAACAGGGATCAGCAGACGCACCCAGCTATCTCAACTAGGTCGACACACCCCTAGTGCCCTCATCACATCCCAATAGAAAGAAGTACATCAATAAGAAATATATCAAAGAGAAATACAACTAAAACCATAACAAAAGTCTCTCAATTAATCCACCAGCTACTGATGTGTTTTCAATCCCTTTGGGAGGTCCAATGGCTGAGAAGCTTCTTCCAGCCTTTTCCATTGCATTACTCTCGTAAAGGTGCTTCTTCTCATTCATCCAAAATTTCTGAAGTTAACTATGATTTAATAGAAGAAAGTAGCACTTGCGTGCAAGTTCGAGATTTAGTTTCGTCTAAGGTCAATTGTGATCCCTTGAAAAATCCTCCCCCCTCTCTTAAGACTTCAAGCAGTCAGTTGTCTTTATTCTAAATTTGAGGGTTCAGTTTGTACAAAGCATTCCAGATCGTTCCACTCCAAAAGTTTCTTCTCTTCAGCAGGAATCAGATGATGATTCTGTGGCCAGCATAAGTAGTGAAGAGTCTAGAGTCTGACATTCATAATTTGGCGCCAACCTTTGAGAGGAATTCTAAGACGTCAATTCTAGGGAAGATATTGCTAGCTTGTTTCAAAAAAAACAGAGGAAAGGAAGTTTGATCAGAGTTCAAATGTAAGGTTTCCCCTTTTGCCTCCTCAAATTCCATCCAATTTCTCCCCATTTTTTATATTCTTGGCCTCCAATTGTCTCCAATTGTGTAAAATTCCTCATCCTTCATCTCAAATTGTCAGTGGCAGAATCTTGATTCTTTCAGCATGAAGATTATTTAGTGGAATACTAGAGGTCTTGGGAACAAATCCAAGTGGGCCACATTAAAAAAAAAAAAATCTTCAAAACCATAATCCAGAGCTGATTTTAATACAAGAAACAAAAAGGGAGGAGTTTGATCTTGTGTTTATCAAGTCTTTGTGGAGCTCAAAGGAAAGTCTTTTGTGGTTTTCTTTCCCATATTTTCACCTCTTGTTCATAAAAAAAAAGTGCTATAACTCCGGAAATTGCACATTCAATCCAAGGATGCATTACATTAACTAAGATATTCCTTAAAATAATGATTTTATACACTTCATGGTGTTCTTTATCCAATGCTTTTGTTAATTATTCCATTCAAGATATTTGCTTGATCTGGAACGCTTAGGTTTAATATTTACTTCATGTGTGTTTTCTTGGTTAAAGTATCTTGTATTTTTTAGCATTAGACTCTTTTCACAATTTCAATGAAAAATTTTGTTTCCTTTTAAAAAAAAAAGTATATTCGATCAGTGATTAAAAGTGAATTATAGGGCTTTACTTAATGGAAGAACGTAATTCAATTTAGAAAAGTTAGATTGGCTTCGGTTGGGTGATGAGAATACAAGTTTTTCTCATTGATTTTTGGTGGCCAAAAAGAGAGAGAATTTGATTACTTAGTTATTAACAGATCAAGGGGTCTTCATTTTTTCTTTCCGAGATATTGAGCATGACATCTTGGGTTTCTTCTCATCACTATATCAGAAATGTTTGGGATTTGAATCCATACCAGTTAACTTAATTGGCCACATGTTTCTTCAGCTCAAAACTTACTACTTACAGCCCGTTTGCCACTGTTGAAATTTGACAAATAATGAAGTCCCTTGGTAAGAACAAAGTGCTGGGTCCTGATGGTTTTACTCTGAAATTCTCTCTCAAATTTTGGGAGTTATTTCATGCAGATTTTCAAAAGATTTTTGAGGATTTCTTTGAAGATGGACGATTAAATGCTTGTACGAAAGAAATTTTCATTTGCTTGATCCCAAAGAGAGAGACTGTTGTTTTTGTCAAAGGTTATCAGCCTATAAGTCTTACCACTTCAGTTTACAAGGTAGCAAAGGTACTTGCTGAAAATTTAAAGAAAACTCATGTCAACCATCATTTCAACTTCTCGACGTGCTTTCTTTGCTGGTAGTCAGATTTTAGATCCTATTCCTGTTGCAAATGTAGTGGAGGAGTATCATTCAAAGAAGAAAAAAGGTAGGATTCTCAAACTTGATCCGGAGAAAGCTTTTGATAGAATTGATATGGATTTCCTTGAAAGGAAAAAAGGAAACGAATGTAAAAATTCTTCCTCATCGAAACTGCAAACTGCTTGACGAAAAATCGGAAACGAATGTAAAATCTCACCAAACGCTCATTGTATGTTTTCCATTTTTAACATACTGTTGAAATATGTTAAATTAGCTCTAAGGGCAATTTTGTCTTTTTACTATATTTGCTAAATTAGGGTTTCACATTATTCTATTTATATCTAAGGTTGGGTCTATTGTAAAATAACGAAGAATAATAAGTTCTTTTCTATCGTGGTTTTTCTTCCCTGAATTAGGGTTTTCCACGTAAACTCCTTGTGTTATCTCTTTCCCTATTTCAATATGGTATCAGAGCAAGGTGATGAAACCCTAGCCCCGGTAGAAGAAACTCAGTCGTCAAACTTAGTAGGTGAAGGTACACTGAATAATGAGACTATGATTCAAGCAGCAGTTGACCGATATCTTCGAACTATCATCCCAGGTGGTGGAATTGCTCCAGCTGGCTCGCCGATTAGCCTCCAGCCTCAGCCCCAGTTCCAGATAAACACCATCGATCAGAATCCTCCAGCCGAACAGCCGGCGCACGCAATCGGTCTACAGCCGGTAGGCATCTCGGCGTCGCACAGAATCGCGTCTTCACCAGACGATTATGGGTATGTTTCAGTTGCCGGGTCGAGTCAGATCGGCGCGATCTCTTCCCATGGGCGTGTTCCAGGTGCCGGGTCGGGTCAAGATCGGCGCGACTTCTTCCGCTGCACAGCAGATTGGCGCGACTTCTTTCGCTGCACAGCAGATCGGCGCGACTTCTTTCGCTACACAGCAGATCGCCGAACCGTTCATCCGTTACCCACCATCACAGCAGTCTGGGAGCAGCGCCGGTCACGGGTTGCCGAACTCTGCTGCTGGTGGACTTCCGGCAGTAGCGTCGTCACAGCATCATGGTGGACAGTTTGTTCCTCAAGTATATCCGGTTCAGCCCCAGTTTCAAATCGGTGAATCAATTGAAGATAATCCCATGGCATTTAGACAGAAAAGTTCCAGATCTGAATCTCATGGGGAACTCCAACAACAATTTGCGAGTCTTCAGCAACAGATGGTCGCCCTGGGAGCCCGATTGAATGGCCATGATTCTTCCCCGATGTATTCAGAAAATCCGGTATCAATGTTTTAATCCAACTCTAACTCCTTACTGGAACACATTGGAATTCTGCAGGAATCGCATCACCGGGCAGATGGACACGCTTGAGTGGCAAAACCTATACTTTCTCTTTTGGGTCTCAAAACCGATTAAAAATGATTCTGGAGGAGAGACGCTCATAGGCAGATTTTTGGATATTTAAACTGGAGAGAATCACCACTGGACCCGATAATCCTGGTCGATCGCCCCGAAGGAGCGTGTCTTATTTGAAAGGCTGAGTGCATTCCTTTGCTTCCGCCACATGTTAATTGAGTAGTATGGAACCACACATCGGTGAAAACCCTTACCTCTATCAGCAGTGCCTGCGGATATTTGGATGCCAGTCCGACAGTTACTATTCGAGGCCGTCAGAAAAAAAAGAGCGGGAAGAGGAAGGAACAAAAAAAAGAACGAAAGTGCTACTGGCAACTGACGATCGCCGTAGAGTCTGCCATAACGAATATATACACTGAACAAAAAAAAGAAAGAACGAAGAAAACGATACGTGCTTCCCACTCCACCACTTCAAGGCAGAGGTGATACAGTGTCCCGGTCCGGCACAGAAAAGAAACTGAGAAAACAAAAAAAAACAAGAAAAAAAAGGAGAGAAAAGAAAAATGAAAAAAAAAGCAGCCGATGACTAAAAAAAAAAAAAAACCAACGAAAAAACGAAGAAAAAGAAAAAGAAGCAACAAAAAAAAAGAAAACGTAGAATCAAGACGAAAAAAAGAAAATTTGGGAGAAGAGGAAAGGAAAAAAAGGCGAAAAAAAAAAAAAAGGAAGAAAAAAACACAAAAAAAAAGGCAAAGGAAGAAATGCGACAAAGAGACAGAAAGAAACAAGAAAAAAAAAAAGAAAAAAGAATGCGGAAAAAAAGAAAAATAAATGAAGAGAAAGAAAAAAAAGAAAAAAAAAAAATGGGGGAAAAAAAATGTAGAGGAAATGAAAAAAAAACGGGTTGATAAAAGGAGGGCAAAAAGAATGGGAAAAAAATAAAAGAAAAAAGAACAGGAGAACAAGAAAAAAAAATGAAAAAAAAAACGCACGAAAGAGTTGCAATAACGAAACAAACAAGGAAAAAAATGGAAAAGAGAGAAAAAAAAAAAAAAAAAGAAAGGAAATGAACGACGAAGAAAAAAAGGAAAAAAAGCAAAGAGAAATGAGCCAAGAAAAATAAGCAGGGGAAAAAAAAAGAAAACAACGGGAGGTGAAGAAAAAACAGAGAAGAAAAAAGGAAAAGAGAAAGAAAAGAGAATGACGAAAAAAAGAAAAAAGGGTAAGAAAAAAAGAAAAGAAAAGGAGACGAAATACATCGAAAAACAGAAGAGCGAAAAAAATCAGAGAGAGAGAAAGAAATTGGAGAAACAAGAATACCAGAAAAGAGAAAAAAAAGAAAAAAAAGAAAAAAAAACAAACAAAAGAAAAAAAAAAAGGAAGACTGAAAAAAAAGCGAAGGATGGAAGGAAACAAGAGATCGGGACAGGGTGACGAAAAAAAACAAAAAAAAAAAAAAAAATCCAAGAATCACAGCGGCAGACCAAAGAAAAAAAACAAATAGAACGAAGGGAAGAAAATGATGTAAGCAGAAAAACAAAAGTCGAAAAAAAAAAAAAAAAAAAAAAGGTGAAAAAAAAAGAGATGATCTGAAGGAAAAAAAGAGGAAAAAAAAGAAAAACACGAAAGAGAGCGAAAGGAGTGAACATGAAAAAAAAAAAAAAAAAGGAAAGAAAAGAAGAGGAAAGAAAAAGAAAAAATGATAGAAAAAAAAAAAGAAAGGGAAAATAAGAAGAAAAAAGAAGAAGAAAAAGAGAATGAAGAAAAGTTTCGAGATTGAATGGAAAACAGCAGAAAAAAAAAAAAAGAGAAAAGAAAACTAAAAAAAAAAAAAGTTAACGAGACAAAAAGAAGAAAAAAAAAAAAGCCAGAGAAAGAAAAAAAAAAACAAAAACAAAAGAAAAAATGGAAAAAAAAAAGGACGAAAAGGAAGAAACATAAAAAAAAAGGAAAAAAAGGCGAAAAAAATAAGTCGAGACGAAGAGGGAAGAGAGAAGAGAAAAAAAAATAAGAGGAGAGAAGTCGAGGAAGAAGAAAAAAAGATATAGAAAAAAAGGATAGAAAAAAGAAGAATAAAAACGGAAAAAGAACAAAGCGAAAAAAAACGAAGGAATAGGGGGAGACACGGGAAAGAAGGTGAAAAAGAAAAAGAAGAAAAAGGAAAACGAAAAAGAGAAAAAAGAAAAAACGGGAAAAAGGGAAAGGCGACAAGAAAAAAAAAATGGAAAAGGACAAGAAAAAACGCAGGCAGATTGGGAAAGAAGAAAAAGAAAAAAAAAAAAAGGGAAAAAAAAAGAGAAGAAAACAAGAAAAATGAAAAAAAAAAAAAACGCATCCCGCCTGTATACTCTACGTAAACAGGTTCACAAATGCAAACAGGGAGCATGAGTGTAACATCATACTTCAGCAAGTTGTCGTTGTTATGGCAAGAAATGGATCTATGTCGGGAGATCATCTGGACCTATCCACAAGATGGAATTCAGTACTCCAAGATAGAAGAGGTTGAGCGTGTGTATTGATCTTGCCGGGCTACACCCCAAATTTGATACATTTCGGAGTAGAATACTAGGCAGAAACCAATTCCGTCTCTCATGGAGGTATGTTCAGAAAGTTAGATTGGAAGAAGATAGATCAAGTGCAATGAATGGGCCAAGTGTTATCACTAAGAGTCAGCTGCCTTCAGGGTAAAGTCCGCTTGGAACTGATGGTGACAAGCAAGAATAGTAAAACACCCCCAGTTTGTGAGCATTGTAAAAAACAGTGGCATACGAAGGATCATGCTGGAAATTGCATGTCGCCCTCCAAATGGTAAACGTCGCCCTCCGAATGAGCAAGTCGAGATCTGGGCGTGCTCTAGTGAGTGAATCAGTTGAGGGGACTGCACAACCTCAAAACACAATTCCAGTGACTAATCCTGGGGATTCAGGTACCGTAGGAATCGGAACAGTTGCTCAATCAGGTAATCCTCAATCCTTGAGTTTCCTTGCTGAGGGGAATGAGTTATGGATTTAGATTCAGGAGCAACCGATCACTTGACTGGCTCATCCGCCCGATTTCTCTCATACTATCCAAGTGCTGGAAATGAGAGGATTCGAATGCGGATGGTCCTTCGCTCCTGTTGCTGGAAAAAGGCAGACTATCACCATTTCATGGATTAACCCTGCAAAATGTCTTACATGTGCCCAAAATCTCTAACAATTTATTATCAATAAGCAAAATAACAAAAGATTTGAACTGTAGAGTTGTCTTCTCACCAGATACTGCTTTGTTTCAAGACTTGAGCTCGGGAGGACGATTGGCACGCCCGATATGAAGAGGCTATATTCCCTTCTACGGATGCTTCCTCCGAAGCTTGTTTAGGACTAGCCTGTTATCTTCTTTTGCTATATCTGAAACAGATTATTTATTGTGGCATTTTCGTCTTGGACATCCTAGTTTTCAATATATGCGATATTGTTTCCTCATTATTCCATAATGTGAATGTCTCTTTATTATCTTGTGATGTCTGTATACGTGCTAAACAACATCGCGTGTCATTTGTTTCTCAGCCTATAAGCCTAACCCAGCCTTTCCACCTGGTTCACAGTGAGTCTGGGGTCCCTCGAACATCAATACCCTGTCTGGTAAACGGTGGTTTGTAACTTTCATTGATGATCATAACCCGACTTACATGGGTATATCTTCTTGCTGATAATCCGAGTTTTATCTACCTTCAAACAGTTCTATACCACTGTATAACACAGTTTAACACAAAGATTGTCATTCCTCCGAAGTGACAATGGTCGTGAGTTGTCAACGCACACCTTCCAGAATTCCTAGTGTCAAAAGGGATCATACATCAAAACACGTGTGCATATACTCCACAACAAAATGGGGTAGCTGAACGGAAAAATCGCCATCTTATTGAAGTGGCTCGTTCCCTTGATAATTCCAGCATCTCTTCCTCGTACCTGTGGGGAGATGCGATCTACCGCAGCTCATCTATAATAGAATGCCTTCCCGAGTCCTAAAGTTCAAACCCCTCTTGAGTGCTCAAAGAGTCCTATCCGTCAACTCGTTATTCCTGAGGTTCTCTTCGTGTTTGGGTGTACAGCCTTTGTCCATACTCATGGTCCACATCGGACTAAGTTTGCTCCACGACTAAAACATGTGGTGTTGTCGGGTATCCACTTCATCAGCGAGGCTATAAATGCTTCCATCCCTCTTCCAGAAAATATTTTGTTACTATGGATGTCACGTCCTTGAAGACAAACCGTTCTTTCCCGTTAGTCATCTTCAGGGGGAGACCACGAATGAAGAGACTAACATTCCACGTATTCCATACCCATTAGCCTCAACCTTGAGCCTAGTCCGGAACTCCTGAATCTGAGTTTAGTCCCAATATTCCTGGACCTAGTCTAACCTATCTTGAACCTAATTCGGCTCCTGTTGTTCCTGGTGTCGGTTCTCCTACTAAACAAGTGCCCTGGATACACGTATTATAGGAGGAATCTCAGAAAGGAAATTCAGGAAACCTCTGATGTTTCCATCGGAAGTGTCCAATGCGTCAGAACCAGCACAAGTTCAAAATCCCGTTGTCTCAAAGGAGAGTCTTGAAGAAAGTCTGGAACATAGAAAGTGACGAAATGAGCTCAGAGAAGGTTGAAAATGTCCAGGAAGGGATGAGATGCTTAATAAATCCTCAAGAGGATGCAGAATTGTCTCAAAAGTCCGATACTGAAGAGAGACAGACGAAAACTGACAACTATGATAACACCCTAGAATATGCCAATTGCTCTAAGAAAGGGAACCAGGTCATGTACAAAATATCCTTTGCATAGTTTTTTTGACCTATAATAACTTATCTCCTGGTTTAAGGCTTTTACTACTCAGCTAGATGCTCTAACTAATCCTCACCAGTGTAACATGCGGCCATGGAAGTTCCCGAATGGAAAGCAGCAGTAATGAGAGAAATGAGAGCTCTTGAGGCAAATAAGACTTGGGAGTTGGTAGCTCTCCCTAGAGGCCACAAAACAATTGGTTGCAAAATGGTGTTTCACAAGTGAAGTATAAAGTCTGACGGAACACTTGAGAGATATAAGCCAGGTTAGTGCTAAAGGATTCACTCAGACGTATGGAATTGATTATTCAGAAACTTTTCTCCAGTAGCTAAGTTAAACACGATTCGTGTTCTTCTTGTCTGTCGTTGTGAATAAAGATTGGCCCCCTACATCAACTAGAGTGTAAAGAACGCATTCCTAAATGGTGAGTTGGGAAGAGGAAGTTTTATGATTCCACCTCCAGGTTTTGAAGCTAAGTTTGGAAATCATGTTTGCAAACTCAGAAAGTTCTTATATGGGTTGAAGCAGTCTCTCTAAGGGCATGGTTTGATAGATTCACCGTGTTGTTAGTCCCAAGGGTTGTTCAGGGACATTCTGATCATACCGTTGTACCAAAAAATCACCCTTAGGAAAGATTGCTATGTTGTAGTGTATGTTGATGACATCAATCCTATCAGGGGATGAACAGCAGAAATTTACTAAGCTAAAACAAAGGATGGCGAGTGAATTTGAAATTAAGGATCTTGGCAGTTTTGAGGTATTTTCTTAGGGATGGAAGTGGCAAGATCGAAAGCAGGAATATCTGTTTCTCAGCGGAAGTACACTATGGACTTGTTAAAGGAACAGGAATGACCGGATGCAAACCTATTGACACCCCTATTGAGGTCAATAGCAAACTGAAAAATGTTTTGGAAGAGTCCCTGTGAAATAAGAGAGGTATCAACGTCTAGTAGGAAACACTGATTTACTTGTCTCATACTAGACCCGACATCTCCTATGCTGTAAGTGTAGTAAGTCAGTTCATGCAGAATTCCATATGAGGAGCACATGGAAGCTGTGACTCGAATTTTGAGATATTTAAAGTCCACTCCTGGGAAGGGCTTGGTATATCGAAACTGACACACGAAGCAATCGAGGCAATATACTGACTCAGATTGGGCCGGATCTGTGACTGATAGAAGGTCAACCTCAGGGTACTGTACCTTTGTATGGGGAAACTTGGTAACTTGGCGGAGTAAAAACAGGGTGTAGTGGCCAGAAAGTAGTGCTGAGGCAGAGTACAGAGCTATGAATCTGGGAGTGTGAAGAAATCTGGTTGCAGAAAGTTTTATCTGATCTTCACGAGAGTAGTCCTGGCCTATGAACTGTATTGTGATAATAAGGCTGCCATCAGTATTGCAAACAATCCGTACAACATGATAGAACCAAACACGTTGAAATTGATAGGCACTTTATTAAAGAAAAGTTAGACCGCGGATCTATTTGTATTCCTATGTACCTTCAGTCCAGCAGATCGCCGATGTCTTTACGAAAGGGTTATCAGACAGACGTTTGAAGCTTGTATTAGCGAGTTGGGCCTTGCTGATATCTATGCCCCAACTTGAGGGGGAGTGTTGAAATATGTTAAATTAGCCCTAAGGGCAATTTTGTCTTTTTACTATATTTGCTAAATTAGGGTTTCACATTATTCTATTTAATCTAGGGTTGGGCTATTTGTAAAATAACGAAGAATAATAAGTTCTTTTCTATCGTGGTTTTTCTTCCCTGAATTAGGGTTTTCCACGTAAACTCCTTGTGTTATCTCTTTCCCTATTTCAATACATACAATGAGTGTTTGGTGAAGTGTTCAAAGACAATGTCATTCAGCTTTTTTTTTGTCCATATTTGAAGCCTAATTCTCAGTTGCTATGGTCAACTGTAGCTAAAGCCATTGTCCTCGAAATATGGTTTGAGACAAAATCAAAGAGCTTTTCAAGATAAATCAGTTGCATGGGTTGATATTTCGATGTCACTCGAATTAATGTCTCCTCTTGGTGTTCTCTCTCTAAGTTCTTTGCAGAATTTTCCATCCAAGATTTAAGCTTAAATTGGAATGTCTCTTTACAGCTTAGTTTTTTTGTTTTATGTATTTGTTTTTTCTGGTTTGTTTCATTGTATTTTGAGCATTAGTCTAAAAAAAAAAAACCAAGTCCATGGAAAATCTAGAAAACTAGCTTCAAAATTTTCCTAGGAACTTCAAGAATTTTCTTATTTCTCTCCAACCAAACTAACAAAAGACACGCCAATCAATTCTTCCAAACGATCTCGTAGAAACTCGAATAAAATGTAGGAAGGGTATACAACTGAGGGTAGGGGTAGGTGGTTCATAAAGCAAACACAATACAGAAGCAAGCAAGAAAAATGGTAAGAAACAATTAATTACCCTTTGAGTTGAGATGGAGCGCTTATCCTTGGTGCCAGCAAAACCAAAAGACCTCGTCTGTCCAAGAAAACTAGTGTGAGGAAGAACAATAATTACTATAACCAAGGCTAGCATAAAATATATCTCTGAACTCAAAATGAAGAACATGTTCAACCATTTCTCCCCATTGAAAACAAAAGACAAACCAGACAAACCAACACATTCCACTCTGCTTTATTTATTTTTTGATAAGTGGCATATCTAAAAGGGTGGTGATTTAGCCATAATTCAAGTTTATTCCTAGTACAATGATGGGTGAATTTAACATCAGAGAAATCCTAACTAAGGAAATAAATTATAAAAGGAAAGAATATAAAAGGAGATAGATGACTAATATCATAATCTAAATGCATCTATACTATAAACAAACCTACATTTTCAACCTTTTTTATGTTATTTTATGATTAATGTGTCCAAATAATGAAAGAATGAGAAAGACACATATTTCTAACCTAATTCGGCTTAATGTACTTAAATTGGAGTAAAAGGTCCAAGTTTAGGAAATATTTTTGTAGTTGTGTTTTTATGCAGATATCTCTAAGAAGCCCAGTTGCGGCTGCAACTTCTGCAAAGCATTTTCAATATGCGGCCACAACTTTACATTTGACCAGAATAACAAGATTTCAGCAAGTCAAGACAAATTGACAACTATCCCTAGTTTGAACAAGGGACAAGGGCTAGTCAAGAGCTGGTATAAATGAACAAAATTACACAGGATTAAGTGGCCACACCAAAAGGATTAAGGAGCTCACAAACAGATTATCCAGTTTGTCGATAGAAAAAGAAAAAAATCAAAAGTCCCTTGTAGTGAATCAGCCAAACAACTATAGACAGAGAAATAACCCAAGACTAAGAGTAAGCGAACCTGGATGCCAAGCATCTTTCCTATAAGTCCTAATGCCTCTTGCGTGTCCTTGTTCTCCTTGTAAAGATGAAACCTAAAATATTTTTAAGTGACATCTTAAAGTTGATCAAGAATCCAACATCCAGATATATAGAATCATCAATTGGGAAATTTGTTAGACTATGTGCATGATTACATGGAATAAAAAGAAAGACACCAGTTCTAGAAAACAAAATAGTCTGGACAATCCATGACACTTGATGATTTTTTTTAAAAAAAAAAAAAAACCCTCCTTTTTGGATTGACGCAATGTGACAGTGCAACCTTTATTTTAGGGGGATGGGAAATGATATAAAAATATTTCAATGAACAGATAAAATATACAAAAATGAAAACCAAAAAAAGAAAAACAGAGAAATGTTCACTAAAGCTAGAGGATTACAGAAAGAACTTCCCTTAGCAAAAAGATAACTTAACCTCTTGTTAGAAAAAGCCATCAAGCATTTACATCAAGGATCAAGATAAAGCAAGAGCACAAAGTAGCTGTTTTGCTGGTAACAAAATCTTCATCATGAAGAATACAAATTTTTGAAAGTCAGTTCATATTTAGTACCTCTATTTCAATTCAGATCTAGAAGTTAAGACCCAAGCAGAAATATAAATATTTTCGTATATAAAGGGAAGGCAAAATGATGAATAAGAAGGCAAGAAGCATTAGGCATCCACAAAACAAGCAGAACTACTAAAAGGTAGAAAATCCTTTACCTGAGAAACTTGCCAACATGTTCAGGCCAGTTGTCTGAACCTCTACTATCAAAAGGTTTATCACCCCTTTCTTTTCGCTTCTTAGAAAACCGACCTCGATTATTTTGCACCCCTGAATCCACCCTCACGCGGACACATTTTGATGAAGAATCTGGTCCATCAATAGTATCGGTCACAAGGAACTTAAATTTCTTAAAGAAATTGTGGACAGCCTGAAAACCTCAAATTTAAAGAGTAAATAATATGGTGATAGAAAGTAAACAACGATATATCTTTATTTGTTCGTTCAATTTGTTTGAATGATGAGAGAAGCTACACTTTGAGCAAAAGTAAAACTAGAATTAAAAATGTATACAGATATCTATTCGACAATGGTCAGTTTTTGCCAAAAACTAAAGGAATAATATACAGATCAGCTGAAAGAAGAAGAAAGAAGATGGTCTGCACTGGTTGTGGTTGTTACTTGGAATAAAAAATTTCAAGACAAACTAAAAAATAAATGTGCAAAGACATTAACAAACAAGGTTTTAGAGCTAACCGTTCGATGAGTTTTGTCTGTATCTGGGGAGAATACAATGGGTGAAATGCCGTCATCCACACCAGAATTGATTTGCTTGAGAAAAGCTTTCAAAATCTCAGCATCAGAATCACCAGCAAGAGATCTGAACGATTCAATTTCAGAAGCATAACTCTCGCTTGTACTGTGAACTATCGTTGGTCTGCTTTCCGAAAAAATCTGAATGCCTCAAAAGAATTGAAATTACCATACATGTTTATGCAAAAGGGGAAAAGTCAACATCTAAGGCATGCAATAGAAACACTGATAAATTTAACTTCACCACCTCTGGAGGAGCATCCAAGGACGTCAAATGCACAACATTTCCATCAGTGTCAACTTCATTCACAATGAAGTCAGAATACCTGTATCAAAACCAAAGAAGGAAAAGTTTAAAATGATAGAGTTCTAAAAGCTTTAAAAAAAAATTGTCATACATGATACAACTGGATCGTTGAGTAAAAGTATTTTCAAAAATTTAAAATAAAGAAAATTTGTCCCTTCATTCAGGTCTTGTGAGGATATGGTTGAATGATATTATTTGCTATTAGCATTCCTACAGCAACCTAAAAGCTCATTGCTTTATTTCCCACTAAAAGAATACCAAGAGAACAAATAACAGATGCTAAAACTGCAAAAGTGGGAGAGGAGAAAAAACACTCCTCCGTACAGATAACAGCCACAAAAAAATCTCTGCCAACTAAAGCATAAGAACATTTCCATGATGCCAGTTATCTCGACTAATTCATAACAATAATTAGTTGCTGAAGTTACCCATTTGTTCTCATTCATTCTGATTATGTTATCAATTCAGAAAAAGAGTTCCAATTTTCCATAACTTAAATTTACTCTCAGCATTTCATTTCACATTCTAAAAAGTGACCCTTATCTTCAGTACAATCAAGCAGATAGTACGAAATTCGTTTGAGAAGTATAGCATCCATGAGAAATGAAGGGCACCATGTGGGTAATAAGCTGAGACCTTTGCTTAAGAATGCCGCGAAAGCCAGGGAGAGAAGAAATGTAACTGAGTATGCCAACATCTGATTCGCCAATGGATTTCGTCGACATGACTGTAATCGAAGATCTTTTGGTGCGTTGGGGAGTGGTTAAAGGGTTAGAGAGAAAGTAGGGTTTTAGGAGAGTGAAGTACGATGCCCCTGGACAGTGCCACCCCATTCAGGGTTTTTTTTTCCCTTTTTCTTTTATTTCTTTTTTTCCTTTTCCTCGGGAAAGTTCCCTTAAAATAGAATGGAAATACTATGTTTTATTTGCCTTTAATTTAGAGTTTTTTTTAAATAAAAAAAAAAAAAAAAAAAAAACTTAATATTATAAGATTCTATGTTGGATTGTTGGTGATTTTAAGAGAAAATGGTTCATTTTTTTTACTAATAAAGACAAGAAATGGCTAAATTTGCAGAGTGGGGAAGAGAATGAGGCCAAATGGTACTAAAAAGAGGCGATGCAGTACTCCACAACACTATATGGGAGTCCAAACCTAAGAATGAAATTCTGAGCAGCTCTGTGACGCTACTAATTGATGTTTGCAAATGAGGGCACGGCAGCACCAAAACTTTGCGCGGAGCTTGGGCAACTCTACCCAATGAATGCAGTGCCACTGTATTTTTTGAATTTTTTTTCCTATAAGACCTAAAGTTTTCAACCTTCTTTCAAATCTAATTTTGGAGATCCTAGAGAATGTTTTGATTGCAGAGAAGAGGTCATAAAGTGAAGAGAATGCATGGAGGTCGTTCATTGATTCTGAAGTGCAAACACTGCATGGCTAACATTATTCAACCATGGAAAATCACTTTGATAGTAGTTTTTTCCTTATTCTTCTTACTTCATCCTCTTTATTTGGTTGTTAAAGTATATGCAAGTATGTTATTGAGAACGATGAGTGGCTAGACTTATTGTTTCTAGGGTGTTGATGTGTTCATGGATTTGAGTATTGTTTATAACTTTTATGGATATTGTGGAATTGATTGCTTTTCAATGTTATTATACTTTCTTCTATATTCATTAATCATCAATGTATCGTAAACTGAGCATTCGATTTAATAGATTGTATGTTTAATTAGACGTATAAGATTAGATCATTGTTAATCTATAATGAAAATAGTTAAGTTAATATTGAAAATTGATTTTGACTATGCTTAACGTTGTACCTTTTCACTTGGTTTCAAGAGATTAGTGATCAATTAGGATTGCATGAGAAAAGATTGTTTTCAAAAGAAAGTAATCTTGATTATAGCTTTTAGATTTAAACATATCAATGACACAAGATTTCGTAGAACCTATACATGACTTAATGAATTGAACAATGATATCGGCACCCCAAATGCTTTTATCTTTGAGCTTCAAACTTTGTTTTTAGTATTTGTTAGTTTGCAATCATCACACATCATGTTTCTACTGCTTAACTAAAGGCAACATAATTTTAAAATAGTTAAATAAAGTGGACATTTGATCTCCCAAGGACAATACTTGGTCTCGAGGCCGTTTTACTATAATACAACTTGATGCATGCACTTATGCATATCAGACCCAACCCGTGGTTTCTTGAGTTCTAAATATACGCCACTTTGGCTAATCACCCAACACTCTCAAATCTCTTAGGTTAGGTGAGTAGCCTTTCCACAACTCGTATGAAGTATTATCTAGGTTTTTTTTAGGAACCCTGTTAAGAATAAAACAAACAAAAAGCACAACTTTTCTCCACATATTATCAAATAACCCATAACTCGATAACATGACATTCATAAGGTCCTTTAACATCTATTCTTAATTTCAACTATGTCATTTTATTGAGAAGAATATGACATAGCAACTTCATGAATAATGTCGTTTAACTGTAAAAAAGATCTTTTAAGAGATTTATAACTATAATTTTCACCTCTATCAAATCTTAACTATTTTATCTTTCTATCCAGTCAATTTTCTACTTCAACCTTGAATTCTACAATTATACTACATGCTTCGGTATTTGATTTTAGAAGGTAAATTTACATATATCTAGAGTAGTCATCAACAAAAGATATCTAATATTTTTTGCTACCTTAACTTGTGGTGTTTTTTAAATCAACTAAGTCTAAGTGAACTAAATCAAGTAGTTCCATTACTTCTCGTCGTGATTGATTTAAAAGTTTTTTTTTTCTTTTTTTTTTTTTTACAAATGTTGCTTCTACACAAATTGAACATATATTATTTTCATGTGATTTAGATGAAGGGATTGAATCCCAATGCGGAAGCACATGAGCACCTTGCGCCATTGAAATTCAATTTGGAAATTATGGAAAAAACAAAGAAGAAAGAATAAACATAATATAAACTTACAACATGCTTTTCAAGAAAGATTTTTAGGAAGAAGAACTAACTACCTTTGAAGACAGGTCTTTAATATTCTCCAAATCCTTGTTGTGATCACAATCTCAACAACTTCCTCTTTGAACTCAAACAAGACGTCACCATAGGTTCTTCCCCACTATTCTCCGGTAAAAATTGGGTTTGTGGAAACCTCTTTTTGGAACAATAAGGGAAGAGCAAAAAATGTTAGAGAAACTTTTTCTATAAATTGTGTGTTTTTGGGAGTTGATAGAGAATTTTTCTATTGATCTATTGAGAGAATAAAATTTCATACTTCAAAATAGAATACCTTATTCTATTTTAGTGAAAGAGTGGGGAAAACTTAATAAACCTCCATTTAACTCACTTTTAACTCCCCTTAACCATGGAGAGTTAAAATTTAATTAAAGTTAAATTAAATCATATTTAATTTAATTTAATTTAATAAATCTAATTATTCAATATCAATTAATTAAATATTATATATTTAATTGATATTACATTTGAATCATATTCAAATATATTTCTCTTTCATAACCTATAGATTAAATATGAATCTCATTCATATTAAATTTTAACTTGTAGTTTTAATATGAATCTCATTCATAAAATTTTATTCAAATATATTATTCTTTCATATTATATAGTTTACTTTGAATCTAATTCAAAATTAACTTTATAATATAATGTATCTACATATATTATATTATTGTGTAACATCTCAAACTTTTAAGTACTTTTTTTAATTTAGTTGTCTTAATTATTTTGGAGTTATGTTAAGTATTGAGGCTAAAATTAAATTATTGGGATCAAGATAACTCCATCTAAAATAAGTGTCAAGATTCAAATTTTGGATTTAATTCAATTGGTGGATTTATATTTAGGTTTGAAATATAACTGGATCGTTGTTTAAGAAAAGAAAAGGAATATATATATATATATATAACATATATATTTAGGGTTTTGAAATTTATTGAGGAAAAGGGAAAAGTTGTGTATTTACATATATATTGGGAATGAGGGTTTTGAGAAGGAATGAAATAATATATATGGGTTATTTAAGTCGCCTAGGGAAGTTGAAAGCATATTTGGAAGCAAGTCACTTGTCGGGTAAGTATTGGAGACTATTTGGGGTGAGTTTTTTATTTGGTCTAAGTTCTAAAGATCTAACTTAGTTTCAATTTGTGTCTAGGGGAGAACCAAGAATTTTAGTCAAAGATAAAAAGGAGTCTGATTTGCTTAAATTCGAGGTAAGTGATTTATTATTGGTTCACCTCGAACCTCAAGTTGATGTTAAGATTGTGAGTAGGACATGCTACTATTATGATGAAATGATTTGCTATGATGAACTGGTGAATGGATTATTGAGGGCGTTCTAGAGACCTATAGTTATGCTACTAAGTTGAAATATCATGTTTATGGTTTGATATAGAAATTTGGATGTTATATGTTACATGTTGGATTGATGGTGACTGTCAGCACTTCTATCGAGCTATGTACTTCTCTTTTATTTTATTTTTTTTGTGGACTTTGGAGCTCACTTCTTATGTTCATGTTTCAGCATCCCTACAGGACCACCATCTATGCTTATTATTTTGATTTCTCCGAGATCTCTATCTATGAAAACATGCCTTCGGGTTCGCCCCTTATGCCTATGATACGTGATGTACATTTGTGTCTCGATAGGAAGGTTAACAAGATCACCTAGTGGTCCCAACAGTGAGCCACTTACTGAGTATTTCTATACTCACCCTTTTTATCTACATGTTTTTCAAGTAAATGGAAGGATAGAACAACAAATAACAAAAAGAATCTGTGACCGAGCCTTTGGGACTGGACATCGTTTCCACACATATTTTTCTCAAATATCTATATTTTGGTTTAGGAGTCAAACACTTAAAATTCTTTGATTATTTTATTCTTGTTTAGTTTATTTTAGGTTAGAGTTAGGAGTATCCCGTATAGTGATTTTATGTTTTTATCTTTTAGAGCATTATTTAATAAAAAGGGGTTTGCATCTTTTCCTCAAACTTTACAAAAGACCCCTTTTCAAATTATGCATGCATGTAATAACATCCCTCCAGTAAGTGTTAGAGAATCGGGTCATTACAGTTGGTATCAGAGTCAGGTTTTTAGGTTTTGTAGACTGACTTATTATGTAAGTCCAAATTGTCTCACCGACCATTAACAGATTCTTCGTTGTCGCCAAGTATGTCCTTTAAAAAGAAAATTTTCTCTAGAATCTTATGCATGAGATTTTACCTGATTTATAATTGTAATTAACATGTTTTCTAATAGAGAATTTTCTAAAGGTGGATGTTGGAGGAAATGGTTCATGCGTTTTTGTTGATTTGAAATACGTCGATGGTCATGCATTGATCATGCGTTGATAGAAGAATATGCGTTAATGGTGCATGTGATGATCAATAAACTGAAGAATATGCAATATGTGTTAATCGTGTATGCGATAACCATGCGTCCTGTCACAAGTTTTCTTACTCTCTCGTCAAGTATAACGAGATCACAAGTTTTTCGGGATGATCCGAGGTCGAACACAGAGACTTGCAACTAAGTGATGTTTGTAAAGTAATGTGTTTGAGGCGGTGAATAAAAATAAAGAGAAAGAAGCTAATTGTTATACGCTACTTCTATTCCTAACTAAACTAATTGAACAATTGAAGTTTGACTATGAGAATTGGTAGAGATGCAGCAATTGTTAACGCATAATAAGATGCATGGAGAAGTAGAGTTATGAAAGAGAAAAATTCACCGTGTCCTTAAGTTTGGACGCAAAGGTAATCCCAGCTCACCACACTAACGCATCGCACACCTCTCGGTGGTCAGCCACATGCTTATATCTCTATAACACATGGTTGCGTTGAGCATAAGGTTATTCCTATCTCTAGGAACACTACTTATTTTGCTTAGTGCGTTTCTCTACCTACCCTCTTGGGCAGTTGGTTGTAGCTATTTTGCTCATAGACAAGCATTGCGATAGCCTTGCACTAAGCAAACATGATTGATTCACTATACTCGCGCAACACACACCTCTTGGTGGTTTGCTACATGTGTCATATCTCTATGTAGCATGATTGAGTATGCGATAACTCTTGCAATCTGCACTTAACTCAGTGCGGTGAAAGTAAAAGATGATAAAGTAGAAGAAAATAATGTAAATGATGTTGAAGAAATTAAAAAGATGCATTGATTACATAATGTATTAATGTCTTAAGCCAAAATGTAGTATAATATAGAGGTGAGAATAGAAATGGATGGCTAGATGTAAGCAATCTCTTGCTTCCATCAGATGTGTGTCAAGACTGTCGGTGGTGCAATAGATGGACGGTGGAATAGTCCCTCTCAAGATCTATCTCCGACGAAGCTCCGGTCATCAACCGGAGGAAGTTGTGGAAGTGAAGAACTCTCAAAGAATGTCTTGCTCACACTCTTGTCTATGATCGCAGGAATCTGCCCAAGGCAGAAGTCCCGAATGCTTTGAATTTGGCGTCAAGGCTCTATTTATAGAGCAAAATGCTGACACCTTTGATAATCCTACTCTAATTAGCCACCATCATTGATGCGGTAAGTGAGAATGTCGGCGCAACATCATGGTCAACGATTAAGAAGCACGTCAGAATATCTGTTGTACGATTTCAGAAATCCCGAGGCATGCGTTCATATTTGTTTCTCATGAAGGATCAACACATTCTACCCACTCTTTGCGATCATACTCTTATCATTGTTATCACTGTAGTTGCGGCATTTCATGCGACCAACTTATCTTCATGAAGATTAACACATGCGATCGATCCTATGACAGCTACAAAAATAGATATTTTGACACAAAATAACGCATGATATAGGGTTAGTGGAGATTTTAAGTACTGATCTACGCAATTCATTTTTCCATTTGAATTCTTAGTAATATTAACACATATTTTGCTCATTAACCCTCATAATTCTAAGTAAAAGGCTACAATAGCTTGTATTTCTACAAGCTATCAGTGGACTATGTGTGGTTATTAAGAAATGGCATCTCAAGTTAGAGAAAGAGGTGGTCATGGCATGAATGCCAGATGAGGTCAAAATCCTGAAGGTTGGAATCAAAGCCCTGAAGTTCAAAATATCCCTGTACTAGAGGATTCCCCACCGCTTAGTGACCTTTCTGGGTTAGGGTTGCCAAGATTTCCAACAAGAAGTTGGAACCAGAATATGCATGCACCTGCATAGACATAGGATCCCACAACTGTCCCAATCGAGTATGCTTTTATGGTCACGATAATAGGCGAAGTTGTTAGAACGACCTTGTTGGGATAAATAAAGAATATCGTGGTAGAACAAGTAACCTAACAAACCCAGACACAATAAGTACCACCAGTTCAGGTGCAACCAACCCAGCCTCAGAACCAAAATGTACAGGACTTGTCCCTTGAATCTAAACACTTGAGGGATTTCAGGAAATACAATCCTCGTACCTTCGACGGGTCGCTGAAGGACCCTATGAAGTCGGAGATGTGGCTATCATCCATTGAAACAATCTTCTGTTATATGAAGTGTCCAGGGGACCAGAAACTCCAATGCATAGTTTTTATATTGATAGATAAAGCGAAGATATGGTGGCGTTCAACGGAAAAGATGATTGATACCAGCAGAGGGCTAGCATCATGGGATCAGTTTAAAGAGTGTTTCTATAAGAAATACTTCTCCGCCAACACACGGTACAACAAGCAAGCTAAACTTCTGAATTTAAAGTAATGGGTTATGTCACTGGAAGAGTATGGGTAGGATTTTGACAAGTTGTCCCATTTTGCCCCTGAGTTAATGGTCACTTAGGTGGCAAGGACGGAAAGGTTCCTTTAGGACTTGAAGAGTGGATTATGAGTTATGGTGCATGCTCTTGAGCCCAAAACCTATGTTGCGGCGCTGCGAGCAATTGTGAGGATATTTTAGTTTCTTAACATTTTTGTGATAGTTTTCATTGATGATATCTTAGTTTATTCCAAGATAGAGGTAAAACACGAGGAACATTTATGAAAAGTTTTGGAGACTCTAAGGTCGATAAGTTGTATGCTAAGTTCTTCAAGTGTAAGTTTTTGCTATGCCAGATGTTCTTTCTAGGGCATGTGGTGTCAAAGAATGGGTATCTATAGATCCAACGAAGATTGAGATAGGCGGTTACAAGTTGGCCTCATCCCATCACAGTTAGTGAGGTACGCAATTTTTTGGGTTTTGGCTGGCTATTACCACCAATTTGTTCAAGACTTTTCTCGTATAGCTATTCATTTGACTCAGCTGACCAGAAAGGAAGCTTTCTTTGTTTTGAGCAGGGCTTGTGAGGACAATTTTCAAGATTTTAAACAGAAGTTGGTTTCTACACCAATTCTTACAGTACTGGATGGATCAGGAAGTTTTGTTATTTACAGTGATGCCTCCAAGAAAGGATTGAGGTATGTGTTAATGCAGTAAGGTAAAGTGATTGCTTAACCTCTTGTCAGTTGAAGAACCATGAACGAAACTATCCTACTCATAATTTGAAGTTGGCAGTAGTGGTTTTCGCTTTAAATATTTGGAGACATTATTTATATGGAGAGAAGATACTGATTTTCACAGACCACAAAGCTTGAAATACTTCTTCACTCAGAAGGAGTTAAATATGAGACAACGCAGATGGCTAGAGTTGGTGAATGATTATGATTGCAAGATTAGGTATCATCCAGGCAAGGTAAATGTGATGAAAAATGCTTTTAGTAGAAAAATAGCTCATTCGACAGCTTTAATTAACAAATAGATACATTTATGCGAAGATTTTGAACAAGCTAAGATTGAAGTGGCAGTGGGGGAAGTCATTACACAGTTGGCACGGTTGATGGTACAACCAACCTTGAGACGGGGATTATTGATGCGCAACATGGTGATTCTTACCTTACTGAGAAATTTCGTCAAGTAGAGCTAGGTCGAGATAGTGAGTTCTCGGTTTCCTTATACCATGGTCTCCATTACTAGAGATGGCTATGTGTACCTACAAATAGTGATCTTGAGAATGAATTACTGATGGAAGCTCATAATTCCCCATTTTTTAAACATCCTGGTAGCACCAAGATGTATTAGGACTTAAACGATATTATTTGTGGTATGATATGAAAAGGAAGATAGCAGAGTTTGTCACTAAGTGTTTAGTGTGTTAGCAAGTGAAAGCCTCGAGACAGAATCCAACAAGCTTATTGCAACCTCTGAATGTACTAGAATGGAAGTGGGTGAATGTGTCTATGGATTTCATTATGGGCTTACCAAGAATAGCAAAAGGCTATACAATGATATGGGTTATAATGGACAAATTCACCAAGTTAGCGCACTTTATTCCAAGAAGGTCTACGTATTCAGTGAATAAGTGGGTGCAGTTCTATATGAAAGAGGTGGTGAGATTGCATGAGGTGTCAGTGTCCATCGTATCTGACAGAGACCCTCGTTTTACATTTAGTTTTTAGAAGAGCCTCCAGATAGCATTGGATGCTAAGTTAGATTTCAGCACAGCTTCTCACTCTCATACTGATGGTCAAACGGAGCGTTTGAACCAAACATTGGAGGATATGTTGCGCACTTATGCATTGAAATTTTTAGGGAGTTGGGACTCTTACCTGCATTTGATAGAGTTTGCTTATAGCAATAGTTATCAGGCTACTATTGGTATGTTACCATTTGAAGCCTTGTATGGGAAGAGTTGCAGTCTTCTGTTTGTTCGGGTGAGGTTGGTGATGTTGGGTTTTATGTCCTAAAACTCATGGTTTGTAAACAATAAAACTTATTATGAAAATTCAATAAGTTGTTATTGAATATATGAATTGCTAATTTCTTTTTAGAAATAAATCCAACAAACTAAAAGATCCATGACTATTACATGAGTACTTGAACTTTGTTAGCAATACAATTCTTAACAAAGTGGAATACTCCCTTACCACTTTCCTCAACGAGTTGCAGACTTACCAATCCTTGCTGAAAAGTAAGGAGAAAAAGGGAGGTGAGGCAAATGTTTTCTCGTCCTAAAAAAGGTTCTATCGAGGTTCAACCTCAGGAACAAAGTATGCACCTTCAACTTCTAACTCTAGAAAGGGGAAGAAGAAGAAGGGTGGTAAAAGGAAAAGGAATGCGCCTGCTAACCCACCACCTATCGCCCAGAAGAAACGTCCACCGCTGGTTGAAAAAGGAAAATATTTCCACTGTAACCAGGACAAACATTGGAAGAGGAATTGTCCTCGTTATCTGAAGGAAAAGAAGGCGGTCAAGGCTAAGGCCAAGGCAGACAGAGGTAAATATGATTTGCTTGTATTAGAAACTTGTTTAGTGGAGAATGATGATTTTGCTTGGATATTAGATTCAGGCACCACTAATCATATATGTTTTTCTTTTCAGAAGATTAGATCCTGGCAACAATTGGAGGCTGGTGAGATGACGATGCGAGTAGGCACCGGACACGTCGTCTCAGCTATGGTAGTAGGAGACATCCAGTTTACTTTACAGAATAGGTTTCTTATATTAAAAGATGTCTTTGTAGTTCCTGAACTAAAAAGGAACCTTATTTCTGTAAAGTGTCTGTTACAATACAATTACACTATTTCTTTTAAATTGAATAAAGCGTTTATTCGTAAGGATGGTGTTGAAATTTTGTGCAGCTAAACTGGAAAATAACTTGTATGTGCTAAAACCTTTAGCCTTAAGTTTCCTCCATAACATAGAGATTTTTAAATCTACCGTAACTCAATCTAAACATCAATGAGTTTCTCCAAAAGAAAATACCCAACTTTGGCACCTTAGATTAGGGCACATCAATCTCAATAGGATTGAGAGATTGGTAAAGAATGGCCTTCTAAGCGAGTTAGAGGAAAATTCTTTACCAATGTGCGAATCTTGCCTTGAAGGTAAGATGAATAAACGACCTTTTACTGGAAAAGTTTATCGAGCCAAAGAGCCTCTTGAATTAGTACCTTCTGACCTTTGTGGTCCTATGAATGTGCAAGCTCGAGGAGGCTATGAGTACTTTATCAGTTTTAATGATGGTTACTCGAGATATGGATATGTCTATTTGATGCAACGAAAGTCTGAATCTTTTGAAAAGTTCAAATTGTTTAAGGCCGAAGTTGAAAATGCTTTGGATAAACGAATAAAAACACATCGATCAGATCGAGGTGGAGAGTTTTTGGATTTTGAGTTCCAGGACTATTTATTAGAACATGGAATCGTTTTCCAACTATCGGCACCAGGTATACCTCAGCAAAATGGTATAGCAGAGAGGAGAAAACAAACTTGTTGGACATGGTTCGTTCAATGATTAGTTACGCTTCCTTACCGAGCTCGTTTTGGGGTTTCGCAGTGGAGACTGTGGTATACATTCTCAACTGTGTTCCTTCTAAGAGTGTTGCAAGAAACCTCTGAAGTTGTGGAACGGGCCGTAAAGCTAGTTTACATCACTTTGCATATGGGATTGCCCAGCACATGTGCTTGAAGGAAAATCCAAGAAGTTGGAATCACGATCGAGGTTATGCCTCTTTGTAGGCAACCCCAAAGGTACACGAGGAGGTTACTTTTATGATCCGTCCGAAAACAAGGTGTTTTTTTCCACGAACGCTACTTTCCTGGAGAAGGATCATATCAGGGAGCATAGTCACGTAGTAAAGTCGTGTTTAAGTGAGCTTTCCAAAGAGACTACTGAAGCTTCAACAAGAGTTGTTGAAGGACTGCTTCATCAACCAAAATTGTTAATGATAAGTTCATCTGATAGGTCGGTTTCCAACCTCAAGAGTTAAAGAACCTCGATGCAGTGGGAGGGTTACGAACCACCTGATCGCTATCTGGGTTTCACGAAAAATCCTAGCTATGGTGACAGAGTGGCGATGTTTGAGGATCTGTTGTCCTATAAAAAGGGCAATGGAGGATGTTGACTGGGATGAATGGGTTATAAGCAGTGGAATCTCGAGATGGAGTCGATGTACTTCAACTCGGTATGGGATCTTGTAGATCAGCCTGATGGGGTAAGACCTATAGGTTATAAATGGATCTACAAGCACAAACGGGGTTCTGATGGGAAGGTGCAAACCTTCAAGGCTCGATTTGTGGCAAAGGGTTATACCCAGGTGGAGGGAGTCGATTATGAGGAGACTTTCTCCCCTATTGCCATATTAAAGTCGACCCGCATCCTCCTGTCCATTGTAGCTTATTATGATTATGAGATTTGGCAAATGGACGTCAAGACGGCTTTTCTGAATGGCAAACTTGAGGAAACCATTTACATGATGCAACCCGAAGGATTCATTGCCCAAGGTCAAGAGTAAAAAGTTTGCAAACTGAATCGGTCCATTTATAGGCTGAAGTAAGCGTCTCGATATTGGAATATTCAGTTTGATGCTACGATCAAATCGTATGGCTTTGACCAAAACGTTGATGAACCTTGTGTTTACAAGAAAATACTCAACAGTTCAATAGCTTTCTTAGTATTATATGTAGACGATATACTACTCATTGGGAATGATGTAGGTCTACTGACTATAGTTAAGAACTGGCTAGAGACCCAATTCCAAATGAAAGATTTGGGAGAGGATTAGTTTATTCTGAGTATACAGATCTTTCGGGATCGTAAGAACAAAGTGCTAGCGTTGTCTCAGGCATCGTATATTAACAAAATCTTGCACAAGTACTCGATGCAAAACTCCAAAAAGGGCATACTACCATTCAGGCATGGAGTCACTTTGTCTAAGAACATGTGTCCTAAGACGCCTCAAGAGGTTGAGGACATGAGACGAGTCCCATATGCATCTGTCGTTGGCAATTTAATGTATGCGATGCTCTGAACTAGGCCAGACATCTGCTATGCTGTGGGAATAGTCAATAGGTATCAGTCTAACCCAGGCCAGGGTCATTGGACCGTAGTTAAAAACATCCTCAAGTATCATCGGAGAACGAGGGACTACATGCTCGTGTATGGGTCTCGGGATTTTATCCTTACTGGATACACGGATTCTAACTTTCAGACTGATAAGGACTCTTGAAAGTCCACTTCAGGGTCAGTATTTACTCTTAATGGAGGAGCTGTAGTGTGGCGGAGCACTAAGCAAGGGTGCATCGCCAACTCCACGATGGAGGCCGAGTACGTAGCAGCTTGTGAAGCTGCTAAAGAGGCTGTCTGGCTCAAAAAGTTCTTGACAGAGCTGGAAGTTGTTCCAGATATGTCTAGGCCCATCACCCTCTATTGTGACAATAGTGGTGCAGTGGCGAACTCCAAGGAGCCCAGGAGTCATAGGCGCGACAAACACATAGAGCGGAAGTATCATCTGATCTGCGAGATAGTGCATCGAGGAGACGTGATTGTTACGAAGATCGCCTCAGAGTAAAACGTTGTTGATCCATTTACGAAGGCTCTCACAGCTACAGTGTTTGAGGGTCACCTTCAGAGCATGAGTCTACAGAACCGCCTGCAGCTGGACTAGGGCAAGTGGGAGATTTTGTTGCCCTGGGTTTTTATGCCCTAGTTTATTGTTTTGTGCCGGTTTACTTGTACTCCTCACTTCACTTTAGGACAAGTGGGAGATTGTTGGGGTTTGTGCCCTAAAGTCTCGTGTCTAGTAGTTTGTAAACAACTTTGTATGAACACTTGATATGTATAATATAAATGATATTTACTTCACTACTTGACTTTGCACATTTAGATGTTTTTCATTTTACCACAAACCAATAAACTTAAAATCCCTGGTTATCTGTATGTAAGTTAAACATGTATGTGGTGACATATAAGTGGATCATGTCTTAAGTGATAACCAAAATGGTCTGTAGTATATGGATATAGGAGGGAAACCTTATCCTGGTAACGCTACGGATGCGACCCGCTTTGTGGAATGGTCACAAGTGTTGTGACTTGTCACAGATGATTTGATCCTAATCATTCGTGTATTGACATGTGAGTGCGGGCGTCCTATACAAAAAGTTTGTATAAAACCTGACCATAAAGTGTTAACGTGTCGTTATATAACACCGTTCATAACTGAGACTTCAATTCACTAGGATGACCATAGGTAACACGACCTCAATCTCAAGTGAGTTAGGAACTCCTGCCATTGAGGGTGATCCTTTGATTTGCATGGGTACGAGTTGCCAGAACGCCGACTCAAACCTACCATTTTTGGGATTCGTCTGATTTGGGAGTTGGGAACTCAGCTACACAAGATGGAATTCACTCATTCCCTGAGGTAGGGGTAAGTAAATAGATAGCTCCCTTAAGGGCTGATTCCAGGGCTTGAACGATGTGGCGCCACGAACCTTCTCATGGCTCGAGAGATGTTCACACAGAGTAGGACTATGTTGTATTGTTCATTAGAGGGATCAGTGGTACTTAAGGAGAAATATGTAATTACAGGGGAAAACGGTAAATTGGCCTACTGTAATTACGAGCATCTGTGAAGGGTCATCGTACTGATGATTGGTTATATCCAATGGACATAGAAATATATCTATGACAAGAAGAGTTCAACTGTCGGTCTTTAGTGGAATGCCTGGCAGTTAACGGATGGTGGATATCGTGACTAAAGAGTTTAGTCAGCCATTGACGTACCGTTGGAGTTTCGAGCCATAGGTCTATAAGATCCCCTTAGTAGTTTGGATACAAGTTGAAAGTCAATTTTTTGGGTCAATTTGAAATGTTCAAATTGACAAGAGGGAGTTCGATTATATATGATATAATTTAACGAGGTAATTAAATATGATATAATTAACTTTATGTATGAGATACATTAATTTGGAGGAAATTGGATATAAATATAATTTATATCTAGTAGAGGAAAAAAATATTATAATTAATATTTGATATTAATTTATAAGTTATGATTGTGATAAGATCACATTAATTGGACGGTTATAAAGGAAATGGGAAGGCGCCTCTTTGTTTAAAATAACGTACGAGTGCATTATAAATAGCAGGCGGTGTGTTGATCTCGGTGTGCGCAGGTATTGTTAAAAAGATAGTGTCATCGTTTAGAAAATCAATGCCTATACGATAGGACTGCACGATCGCTTACATATACAATATTGTTAAGCGATCGCATACCAATTACATCATCGTGCGCTATTATCTAAGCGATCGTTTACCTTTTTACTAAGTGATTGTTTAGCTCCCGATATTTACTGAACGATCGTATAGACGATCGCTTAGTTTTTTCTACGTGATCGTTTTGGACGATCGCTCACCCTTTTCCTACACGATCATATAGACGATCGTTTACCTTTTCCTACACGATCACTTAGACGATCACTTACTTTTACTACACAAACGTACACTTTACCTAAACAATCAAGCATATTGTCTATGCGATAGATGACCACATCTCCCACTTGCTTGATCATTGTATACGGTCGCTCTTCCTCCTTCCCTCTACCAAATTCGAATAAAGCCCACACTTTGGATTTTCACTCAAAGAATACTGAGGACTCTAAGTGGTGTTGTCTTCTCTGATTCCTTCTGTTCGAGTGGTGACTATTCGAGGTAGACGGTTGGGCTTCAGACTCGAGAAATCTTCATCTGGTATGATTTCTTGATCTCTTTAGCATTATGAAAGTATGTTTGAATGTATATACGGTAATTTTGTCACAATGAATTGGAAAGATCCGCTTCCGCTCGTAGGTACTCTTCAATAATAGTTCCTTCAGGCTCAACAACACCGGCTCAATAAACCTTCATTTGAGGGGTAAGATCGGGTAGATAGCTAGGGACATAGGGTGCAAGATGGAATTCACTCCTACCCACTTTCAGGGATAGTAGAGAGGTTGTTCCTTTAAGGGCTGATTTCGGTTCTTGAATAAGGGGCCCTACCCTCTCATTGGCCCAAGAAGGACTCGGTTTATTGATCGGATCACAAATCAATTGTTCATTAGAGGATCAATGAGACTTAAGGAACAAGAGGTAATCTCGAGGGTAAAATAGCCATTTGACCCAACCGTTATTACGAACAACCAGTGAAAGATTAACTTACTAATCATGGTTATATCGAGTGGACATAATATATCTACAATGAGGGAGTGCAACTCTGGGCTTCAGTGGAGTGACCTAGTAGTTAACAAATGGGGGTTAATTCGGTGTAAAGAGTTTAGCCAATTAATCTCGGATCATTGGAGCCCATGATCTGTAGGTCCACGAGGTCCCCCTACTAGCTCACAAATGGATTAGCCTTAGAGTAGCGTGATAAGTTAATTAGACTTAAGGGAATTAGTAATTATATGTGATATAATTACGCGTTTAATTTTGGAATTAAATGAAATTGGAGAATCAATTAATATTTAAATATCATTTAAATATTAAATTCATGAATAGAGACTCATGATGGTGGAATTAGTGTTAAATTAATTTAATATTTGATATTGAATTAATTAGAATTAATTAAATTGTTTAATTAATTAATTATTATTAAATTTTATTAGAAAATTAATTTTGTAAAATTAATAAAGATTTCATTTTTGAAAAATTGATTTTAGAAATCAATTAGAAAATCAAAATTGAAAAAAGATAGAAAATGGGAAATCCCAAAAGTGGGATTTCTCCACTTTCAAACCAAGAAGCTCACACACACTCCACCATAGTCTTGAGTCAATCTTCCAAGCATGAGCTGCAATACATGCAACAATGAAGTTGAAGGAAATCGAATTCGGGATTTCCATGAGCAGCGGAAAAAAGATCATTCCAAATTACAATCATGAATGAACATTACAAATTACAGTCATACACAAAACATACAGTTATGCAATCAATAAAAAAGTTACAACATGAAAGTATAAATGAACAAGGAGAAATCTCTACGAACATTTTTTGACTCGTCTCCACTCTCCTTGCTCACGAACGCTCGAACACAGCAACCTCGAACACTCGAACAACACGATCAACACTACATGAACACTTCGTGCTCGTCCTCAACAATCGCCTCGGTCATGAACACTCCAACAAGAACACGAACGACCTCCACAGAACCTCAACAGTGTCGAGTTGAGTATGACACCACCAAGAAGGTTACCTTGGTATTATCGGTGTGAGAATCCAGAGGGTGGGCTCTGTGTAGACTTGAAATGAGGCAGAAGAAGGAGGAATGAACAATTGTGTACACGATTGGGCAAGTGGGAGAAGACAGAAACCTATCGCATAGGTCGATGCCCAATCGTTTAGCTAAAGCTAAGCGATCGTTTAGCTAAAAGCCTAAGCGATCGTTTAGCTCATCGCTTCTAGTACGTGTCTGTCGCCTACAAAACACTACACGATCGTTTACTTCGCTCAAGCTGTCGCTTAGTAAATCAATATTTTACTTGACAAGCTCCGTGTGTTTCTTTTTTTTTTTTTCGAGAGAGAAAACTCAAAACAATTTTTTCAAAACAAACTTTTCAAAAACTTACTAAATTAGGAAAACAATTTTCTTTTTAACTCACGGTTACCATGAATCACCAATAACCTCCCCACTCATGGTTATTAGAGAAAAATATTTAATTATCCAATAATAATTTTATTATAATATAAATGACAACCAATTTATCATACTATATTTATAACCTATAGTTCTAATATTTCATCTCATGAAACATATAAACCATAGTTCTTTTTCTATCCATGGTACTTAATGTAAATCTCATTTATATTAATCTCTCCATAGATGTATATTATACATCATACTAATTATATCATATATAATCAAAATACCTCTTGTCAATTTGAACATTTCAAATCAACACCAAGAACTGATCCTCAACTGAATCCATTGAACTATAAATGGGACCTTATGGACCTGTAGCTCGAAGCTCCAACGGTACGTGAATAACTAATTAAACTCTTTAGTCACGGGATCCACCATCTGTTAACTGCCAGGCACTCCATTAAAGACCGACAGTTGAATTGTCCTTACCACAGATATATTATGTGTCCATCTTAACCAATCAGAAGTGCGACAATCCTCCACAGATCGCTCGTAAGTATAGCTCGGCCAATAATCGTCATGCCCCTGTAGTTACATTTAACTCTTTAAGTACCATTGATCCCTCTAATAAACATAAGTCATAGTTCTACTATGACTGAGTCTTCTCTTCCAAAGAGAAGTTGTGGCCACTATCTTCAAGCCCCGGAATCAACCCTTAAGAGAGCAATCTCTCTACTTATCCCTGCTTCGGGAAAAGAGTGAATTCCATCTTGTGGATTGAGTTCCTAGCTCCCAGATACAAGTCCCCAAAAAGGTAGGCATGTTGAGTTGGAAATCTGGTCACTCTCACCCATTCTAATCAAAGGATCGCCCTCAAAGGCAGGAATTTCTAAAACACTCAGGATTGAACTTAATCTTTCCACTATAAGTAATCGACCTCAATCCTGAGTGTTTTGGGAACTCATGCCTTTGAGGGCAGTCCTTTGATTAGTATGGGTGAGAATGGCCAGATTGCCAACTCAACATGCCTACCTTTCTGGGGACTTGTCTGATTTAGGAGCCGGGAACTCAATACACAAGATGGAATTCACACCTTTCATGAAGCAGGGATAAGTAGAGAGATTGTTCCCTTAAGGATTGATTCTGGGGCTTGAACATAGTGGCCATAACTTCTCTTTGGAAGAGAGGACTCAGTCATAGTAGGACTATGATTTATGTTCATTAGAGGATTCAGTGATACTTAAGAAGTTAGATGTAACTACAGAGGCATAACGGCTATTGGCCGAGCTGTACTTACAAGTGATCTGTGAAGGGTTGTCGCGCTGCTGATTGGTTAAGATGGACATATAATATATTTGTGGTAAGGAGAGTTTAGCTGTCGGTCTTAGAGTGCTGGCAGTTAACGGATGGTGGATCCTGTGACTAAAGAGTTTAGTTAGTTATTCACATACCGTTGGAGCTTCGAGCTACAGGTTCATAAGGTCCCTTTGGTAGCTCAATGGATTCAGTTGAGGATTAGTTTTTGGTGTTGATTTAAAATGTTCAAATTGATAAGAGGTATTTCGATTGTATATGATATAATCGGTATGATGTATGAGATACATCTAGTGGAGGATTAATGTAAATGAAATTTACGTTAAGTGCCATGGAATAGAATAAGAGCTATGATTTATATGTTTCATGAGATGAAATATTAAAACTATAGGTTATAAATATAGTATGATCAGTTGGTTATCATTTATATTTATAATAATTTTAATTATTGGATAATTAACTCTTTTTCTCTAATAACCAATGGAGTGGAAGATTATTGGTGGTTTCATGGTAACCGTGAGATAAAAGAAAAAATCTTTTCCTAATTTTAGTCAGAAAAGAAAATGTTGAATTCAGTGAATTTGAGATTTCCTCTCTCGAAAATACTCTCATGAAAGTTATCAAGTAAATAGGATTTATTAAGCGATAGCTTGGATAAGGTGTGATCGTGGAGTGTTAGTAAGTGATACACACTCGACTAAGCGATGAGCTAAACGATCGCATAGCTTTTACTAGACGATCGTTTAGCTTTTGCTAAACGATTGGGCATTGACCTATGCGATAGGTTCAACCATCTCTCACTTGCTCAATCGTTTACACGATTTTTGTTTCCTCCGTCTTCTGCATCAAACCAAGTCCACACAGAGGCCACCCTCTGGATTCTAACACCGAAAATACCAAGGTAGCCTTCTTGGTGGTGTCATACTCAACTCCACATCGTCGAGGTTCTGTGGAGGCCATTCGTGTTGTTCGAGGTGTTTATGACCTAGGCGGTCGCTAGGTTCGAGTGCGCAATGTTCGTGCTATGTAGTGGTTGTATTGGACGACCGTTCGCAGTTACTGTGTTGCTGTGATCGAGCGTTCGTGATAAAGGAGCTTGGTGATGAGTCTACAAAAGTGTGTAGCTTTTGTCCTTGATCTTATGTGTTACATGCTGTAATTTCTGTATTGAATGCATAACCGTCTGTTTCTATTTATGACTGTAATTGTAAAGTTCATATATGATTGTAATTTGGAATGATCTTTCCGCTGCTCATGGAAATCATCATGTTTGATGTCCTTCAATTGGTACAGAGCCAAGATGTTTTGATATTCCAAATTTCAATTCAGTTTTGAACTTCTTTTACAGTTTTGGTGGGTTTTCTGTATTTTTATTTAATTGTTAAGTGCATTTGTGGATGGAGTTGATGAATGTTTTCGAGTTTAATTGCCTTTAGTTAAAGCTTTCTTCAATTACAAAGTGTTAATTTGTAAGGGCCCCTGTGTTTTTGGGTATAGTTAACTTGCAATCGAATTTGTAATTCAAAGAGTTTGAGTTAGTCGAGTCATTCGTGATGAAGTTTCGAAGCATGGAGATGCAGTTCTCAATGAAGAAGAAGACCAAGAGTTGGACGTATCGTGTATAGCCTAAGGTAAACGATCGTTGGGATTTATCTAAGTGATCGTGTAAATTTTTCTATATGATCGTGTAGTATTTACTAAACGATGGGGTAAATCGTTTACTCTATCGCGTAGCATTGGTTGCACGTTCGCGTAGGCGCTGAAGGTAGATGATCGTAGTGGAAGCATGTGATGCTCATTGTTTAGTAAAAGGTGCGTGCTCGATCGTGTAGTTAGCAAGCCTCATTGCTTAGTTACTACCTTCACGATCGCGTGGTATACAATAGAAGGCGCTAGCTAAGCGATCATGTAGGCGATGGTGCTTTGCCACATCGTAATCGTTTAGACGATCGCGTTAGGAGGGCGTTGTGCGGAGTGCGCTAGGCGATTGCGTACCTCGGGCTTCATCGCTTAGTAAAAGGTACACGATCGTGTAGTATTTTCTAAACGATCGTTTAGCTCTGAGAGCATTGTTAAGCGATAGAATGAAGTGTTTGTTTCATCGTGTAGAAGATCGCGGGGAGTTTAGTGCACGATGAATGGAGACATGTTGCTTCACCCAAGCGGTTCAAGACCCGATTCGCCTATTTGAACCGGAGACTCCTTGTTTTTGTAATAGTTAGCTTTAATTTTGTGTTTTTAAGGCAATTTTACCCGGTTCATCAACATTTATTTATTATACATGTGATGTATGGTGTTTATATGGCAAAGTGTTTGACATATAGTTTAAAACCCACCTTAGGTTGTGTAATTATTCATGCATCATGTATTATAAATGTTATAATATTGCATGAAGAAATTACTTGAAAGCATGCGCATATATCATGAAATATAAGAGTTATATTTTGCATGCAGTGAGCATTATCATGCATCATCCTTTTATTATAAGTGTTATAGTCTAAGGGTGAATGGAAGCATGTTTTGCTTGTTTCATTGTTGTTTTGTATAAGTGCTGTCTCTTATACACATCTAGATGTGTATAAGAGACAATGAATGAACAATGCATTGAGCATGACACTTAGGCTGTTTATAATCGTTATGAATGTCTTGCATGTCTTAGCTTAGCATTGTGGTTTTGGTTTCCGTTTATAAGTGTTATAAAGGAAATTAGACCTAAAATCGATAAAAAAGAGTTGCATGTAGACTTAGGGTGAACTCAAGTTTTTTAAAAGGGTTTTAAAATTGGATTGAGATTGACCTAAGTTCAAATGGTTCTAAAGAGTTTAGTAACCTAGATTAATCTTTTAAAATTGGTTTAATAGGATTAAATTGGTTGACATAAAAGATTAAATTTGTTTTAAATGTATCTATAAGGGAACTTTTATCTAAGGCGGGTTCTGGCTAGGCTGGGGTTCTTAAGTTGACGGAAACGTAACACCCCTACCTGGAAAAGTGAATTAGATAGATTTTCAACAAGCATGCGATAATTCGGTCCAACACTTCGTTAAAGAGTTTAATGGATGAAGATCAAAAGTTGTTTAACTATCCAAGGTAAAAGTTACTCTTAGGCAAACCTAAAAGTCACTTAGTTAAAATCCTTAGCCGTGTTTTTTCCAAGTAAACTAAACCCTAGGTTATAAAAAAATCAGTGGGAAGAAGAGGTGTATCTAATATGTCTATGATTCCACTCACGTTTCTCCCTGTATGTTCAGACCGTGAGATTCATGCTTGGCCTCATGGTTCCCTGGGAGCATCCCCCTTCGGATGAGATGTGCATGAGTCAATATCAAGGTGGACAGAGAAAGTGTTTATAGTAAGTAGGTGAAGGGTGTGTGTCAACACGTCCTATGGTCTCTGTCATTGGTTCACACCATGAGATCATTGTGTACTCCCTCGTGGCGCCCTGAAGCGTCCCCTTTCGAATGGGTTTTGTGCAGTTGGTCAAGATCAAGGTGAACTCTAGAAATGGATAGGGTTACTTTAAGTTTTGCCCCAATTGGATTTTTCCCTTCGAATTGGCTTTTTGAGGCGGATCTCTAGGGCCTAAAATGACGGGTCAAACTTACGGGAGATTGTTAAGTAAGTTAATGATCTCTTGGCCAAATCAATGATGGCTAGTCGTTATAGGAGCAAGAGTTGTTCTGGTATTAATGATTGGTTGAGAACTTCTCAATTCAGAGGAGGGATAATTGACCTCCCTTCGGCGGCTTTTGTCCTAAACCTTTGAAGCATCGTTGCGAAACTAGATGTCACATGAGGTTCATATTAGTTTTGCTAAAACCTTATTGGATGTTGTTTTGTTTCATAACGGGTATTTGCTTAAAACCTAACGTAGGTCAATGTGTTTTTCTTTTCAACAACTCATTAGTATTTCCGTTTAGTGCTTTTAATATGACCGACTACATACAGTGGAAAGAATCTTGTGAAATGTATTTCATCGCAAATGACCTTGTATTTGTCATGGTTGAGGAATGTCGTCAAGTCCCAACCCTTGATGCACCGTGAAGTGTTCACAATACATATGAGGTATGGATGAAGGCTAATTCGTTGGCCCGACTTCACATTTTGGCTAACATATCTGATGTTTTGGCCAAAAGGGTTGAGAACATGGTCCTTGCACGCGAGATCATGGACCCACTGCAAGATTTTTTTGAACGTCAGTTCTTACTTTTCGAGCATAAAGGGATAGATGACAAAACCAGTAGTGTCAGTTGTTTTGACACTGATCCCACTACACTCCAAAAGAGGAGGAAAGACAGTAAATCTGATTTATTGGTCTTAGAGACATGTTTGGTAGAGAATGATGATTCTGCCTGGATCCTTGATTCGGGTGCTACCAATCATGTCAGTTCCTCTTACCAAGGATTCAATTCCTGGCAAACGTTGCCACAGGAAAATGTTATAGAGCCAAGGAAGCCTTGGCGCTTATACATTCAGACCTCTATGGTCCGATGAATGTTAGAGCTCGGGGTGTGTATGAATATTTTATCTCTTTCATAGATGATTATTCAAAGAACGAGTATCTCTACCTAATGCAACGTAAGTCTAAAGTCCTTGACAAGTTCAAGAAGTATAAGGTTGATGTTGAAAACTTGTTAGGTAAGAAGATAAAAACACTACGATCTGATCGTGGTGGAGAGTATATGGACCTCCAATTCTAGAACTATATGATAGAACATGGGATTGCGTCCTAACTCTCGGCCCCTAGTACACCTCAGCAGAATGGTGTATCAGAAAGAAGAAACAGAACCTTGTTAGACATAGTTCGGTCTATGATGAGTTATGCTCATCTTCCAGACTCGTTTTGGGGGTTTGCAGTGCAGACTGCATGTTATATCCTGAACAACGTTCCCTCGAAAAGTGTTTATAAACACCTTTTGAGTTATGGAAAGGTCGTAAAGGTAGTTTATGCCACTTTAGGATTTGGAGCTATCTAACACATGTGCTCGTGACTAACACAAAGAAGTTGGAACTGCATTCGAAGGTTTTCCTCTTTATAGGCTACCCCAAGGAAACGAGAGGTGGGTACTTCTATGATCCGAGTGAGGACAAAGTGTTTGTTTTTACAAATGCTATCTTCTTGGAAGAAGACCACATTCGGGATTATAAGCCATGAAGTAATCTCGTTTTGCAAGAGATTTCTAGTGAGACAGAGACTACTGAGGGTTCAACAAGAGTTGTTGAATAGGCCGACAGATCAACAAGAGTTGTTGAGGTCGAAATGTCTAGTCAACCAACTCAAGAGTTGAGACTACCTCGACGTAGTGGGAGGGTTATGAACCCATCAGATCGGTACATGGGTTTGACTGCCTAAAACATCGTTTCGAATGATAGGGTCGAGGATCTGTTGTCTTTTAAGAAAGCAATGGAGGATGTTGACAAAGATGAATGGGTTAAAGCCATGAACCAGGAAATGGAGTCTATGTACTTCAATAACATCTGGAAGCTTGTTGATCCACCTGATGGGTAAGGCCTATTGTGTATAAGTGGACCTATAAGCGAAAGAGAGGTGTAGATGGTTAGGTGCAAACCTTTAAGACTAGTCTCGTGGCAAACGACTATACCTAGGTCGAGGGAGTTGACTATGAGGAAACTTTCTCACCTGTTGTCATGCTCAAGTCTATCAGGATTCTTCTATCCATAGCTACATTTTATGATTATGAAATATGGCAAATGGACATCAAGACTATCTTTCTTAATGGTAATCTTGAGGAGACCATCTATATGACTCAACTAGAGGGGTTCATAGTTCTAGATCAAGAGCAAAGAATTTGCAAGCTTAATTGATCCATCTATGGGTTGAAACAAGCATCTAGATCATGGAACATCAGATTTGATATTGCAATCAAGTCATTTGGCTTTGATCAGAACGTTGATGAGATTTGTGTTTACAAGAAGATCATCAACAACTTAGTAGCTTTCTTGGTACTGTATGTGGATGATATCCTATTCATTGGGAATGATGTAGGGTATCTGACTGACATTAAGAAATGACTAGCTGCCCAGTTCCAAATGAAAGATTTGGGTTAGGCACAGTATGTTCTAGGGATTTAGATCATTCGGGATCATAAGAACAAACAGTTAGCCCAGTCTCAGGCATCGTACATCGATCAAATGTTGATCAGGTACAGGATGTAGGATTCCAATAGAGGTTTGTTACCCTTCAGGCATGGAATCATTTTATCTAAGGATCAATGCCCTAAGACACCTCTAGAGGTTGAGAAAATGAGACAAATTTCTTATGCTTCAGCTGTAGGAAACTTAATGTATGCAATGTTGTGTACCAGACCCGAAATTTGCTTTGCAGTAGGGATTGTCAGTCGGTATCAGTCCAATCCAGGATTTGATCACTGGACGGCGGTCAAGACGATCCTCAAGTATCTTCGGAGGATGAGGGACTCTGACTTTCAGACCAATAGAGATTCTCATAAATCGACATCAGGGTCAGTTTTCACTCTGAATGGAGGGGTTGTAGTCTTGCGAAGCATCAAATGAGGATGCATCGCGAACTTCACTATGGAAGCCGAATACGTAGCTGCTTGTGAAGCAGCTAAGGAGGCTGTTTGGTTGAGGAAATTCCTTTCAGATTTAGAAGTTGTTCCAAATACGAATTTTTCTTTCACTCTTTATTGTGATAACAGCGGGGCTATGGCAAATTCAAAGGAGCCTTGGAGTCGAGGTAAGCATATAGAGTGGAAATACCACTTGATCAGGGAGATTGTGCATCACAGTAATGTGATAGTCACGAAGATCGCATCAGAGCACAACGTTGTTGATCTCTTTACAAAGGCTCTCACGACTATAGTGTTAAAGTGTCACCTGGAGAGTCTGGGTCTGCGGGACATACGACACCTTGTCTAGGGCAAGTGGGAGAAGATACTGAGGTAAGCCCTAGTTTATTATATATTGTACATATTTTATATTGTATTGCACATTAGTCTCCCGAGGCATTAGGACAACTGGGAGATTGTTGGGATTGATGTCCTAATTCTCCCAGAGTCTCATTGTTTGTAATGATACACATTGTTTTATGAATAAAATAATTGTTACTTCATTCTGGCATTTACTCATATCCAATAAACAAAGTTCCATGGTTATCTTATGTCAACTTAAGCATGTATATGTGATATACAAGTCGATCATGACTTAAGTGATAACCTAAATAGGTCTGTAGTATAAGGATTAAGGTGGGATACCTAATCCTGCTGACACTACAGATACGGCCCGCTTTGTAGAGGTTTGCAATTGTTGTAAACTACTATAGATGGTAAATCCTGACCATTCATGTGGAGACATGTGAGCGGGAGTGTCTTATACAAAGAGTTTGTAAAAGATCAAACTACGAGATGATTAAACTCTGTATATAACGCCATTGATACTAGAGACTTACATCTCACCTAAACGACCATAGGTGACATGACCTCAATCCTGAGTGTTTTGGGAACTCCTGCCTTTGAGAGCGGTTCTTTGATTAGTATGAGTGAGAGTGGTCAAATTGCCAATTCAACATGCCTACCTTTTTGGAGACTTGTCTAAGTTGGGAGTTGGGAACTCAATACATAAGATGAAATTCACTCCTTTCCCGAAGCACGGATAAGTAGAGAGATTGCTCTCTTAAGGGCTGATTTCAGGGCTTGTACATAGTGGCCACACCTTCCCTTTGGAAGAGAGGACTCAGTCATAGTAGGACTATGACTTATGTTCATTAGAGGATTCAGTGGTACTTAAGGAGTTAGATGTAACTACAGGGGCATTACAGTTATTGGCTGAGCTGTACTTACGAGCGATCTATGAAGGGTTGTCGCACTGCTGATTGGTTAAGATGGACACATAATATATCTGTGGTAAGGAGAGTTCAGTTGTCGGCCTTTAGTGGAGTACCTGACAGTTAACAAATGGTGGATCCTGTGACTAAAGAGTTTAGTTAGTTATTCACGTATCGTTGGAGCTTCGAGCTACAGGTCTATAAGATTCCCTTGGTAACTCAATGGATTCAGTCGAGCTTCACAAATACTGATGATATAAACGAATAGGATGAGCCAGAATCAAACAATACCAAAGCATAATGCGCCAAGATTGGGAGAATACCTGTTACCGATGTACCAAACTTCTCAGCTTCATTTCAAGTGGTAGAGCAAACATGGTCTTGTTGTCGTTGATGGTTTGAACCCCCCTAATGGGCATTTGAGGGCTGGTTTCTGCTAGTACCAGACTGAACGCAACTTCATTAATCAGTTGTATACCTCACTTGCTAACATCTATAGTAAGTGTCTGTGCCAACCAAACAAAGCCCCTCAGTGTCTCTTTCCACATGAATTGCTGATGAGCATGTGTCTCCAAGTCCTTCCTGACCCAATGGCCTGCTGTTTGAAGTGTCAGAATGGCCTATCTGTGTGCTGACTCTTCAAGTGGGGCTCAAAAGCCTTTACTCTACCTTTCTTTTCTGCCCTCCAAAGGTCCCTACTTTCAATGACCTCATGTACTCATCCTTCTCTTGTAAATCAGGTAAAGTCTCGTGCTTAAGATTCTAGAGATGTTTTCTTTTTAAAAGGACATACTGCCAATGACGAAGGATCCATTAATGGCCAATGGGACAATCCGGAGTTACATAATACGTCAGTCTACATAACTTAAAAACCTGGTTCTGATACTAATTGTAATGACCCAACTCTCTAACACTTACTGGAGAGACGTTACTACATGTATGTATAACTTGAAAAGGGGTCATTTGTAAAGTTTGAGGAAAATATACAAAACCCTTTTTTTTTAAATAATGCTCTAAAAGAATAAAAATATAAAATCACTAATCGGGGTACCCCTAACTCCAACCTAAAATAAATCAAACAAATAACTGAATAAAATAATCAAAGAATGTTAAGTGTTTGATTCCTAAACCAAAATATATACATTTGAGAAAAATATGTGTGTAAGCTATGTCAAGTCCCAAAAGCTCAGTCGCGAATTCGTTTTATCATTCGTCATTCTTCCTTCCCTTGACTCGAGAAGAATGTAGAAAATGAAGGATCTCATACCGAGAGTTCCATGAGTGGGTTCAAATCGCTCCGATTTCACATTGACCGAAACACAAAAGATATACATTCAACACTAACAGTTATGCATATAAACCTAATTGTCGGCATGCTCAAAACACAATACTTAACAAGGAAAGGGTTCATACTAGATGAAGAATCTCTTCGAACGTATGAACCCTAAGCAGCGGAAACACTCCAACAGTTTTACCAGCACTCGGGTATATGTCGACTGCAACAGCACGATCAGAATGTACACGAACACTGCAGCGGGGACGACACCACCACTAGTGAAACCCAGGTATCCTCGAAGTGAAAACCCAAAGAGTGGGCTTTGGTGAGTTTGGTAGAGGACGGAGGACAATGCGTCGTGTAGAAGATAAGCAAGTGGGAGATGAAACTGTGTTATCGTATAGCGAAATGCTTATTGTATAGAAGAGCTACACGATCGTGTATAAAAGGCTGTAGATCATTTAGGAAAAATGTATACGATCATTTTGAGAAAACGAGAGGTAGACGATCGTTTAGACGGACGAGCTTCTATCGTATAGGCTCTCGCGATCGTTTTCACGAATTCTTTTTAGGGAGCGGACGAAAAAATAAATTCACGATTATGAAAAATGAAAACTATTTTCATTTTTAACCCGCCGGTTACCATAACCAACGCAACCCACTTCCCATGTCCGAACGTGGATAAATTAGTTAATTATTATATAATTAATCAATTAATAAATTAATAAATATAATCATATTATATTTATATTCTATAGTTTGATATCACATATCTACTATAGTCTTTCTCCTCTACTTGATATAAATCATATTTATATCTAATTTCCTTCAAATTAATGTATCTCATACATTTAGCCAATTATATCATATATAATTAACTAGTCAAATTATATCATATATAATTGAACTTCCTCTTTGTCAATTTGAACATTTTAAATTAACCCAACACTGGTTCTCGACTTTATCCAAGCTACCCAGGTGACCTAAAGGACCTATGGCTTGAATCTCCAACAGTATGTGAATAGCTGACTTAACTTTTAGTTACGAGATCCACCATCCGTTAACTGTTAGTGATTTTACTAAAGACCAACAAATGAACCTTCTTACCACAAATATATTTCTGTGTCCATCAGATATAACCAATCATGAGTACGATGACCCTTCACAGATGCTCGTAAGTATAGCTGGGCCAATTTATCGTTTTGCCCCTATAGTTACATCTCACTCCTTAAGTACCACTGATTCCTCTAATGAACAATACAACATAGGTATTTTTATGTAGAATATGCGTTAACGCAGGGCGAAAAGCGCGATCACAAGAAATCAATGGTCGGGTGCAGCATTACCGCAAGGCTTTGTGGTGATTTGTGTCCGCAAACATCTACTTAAGAAGGATTGCCGCATAGAGCCGGCACACTTGGTGGGCGCATCTGGGTGAAAATCATAATTAATCACGATGGGACAGAAAGCTGATGACGGTCGAATCTGAATTAAGTTGACAAGCCGCTAACGATAACAAGTACACTCAGCTTTTTGGTGACAAATATTCGGCGCATCAGTAAGAGAATTAAAGCCATCCCATCTGTGTAATCATAAGAGAGAAGCCGCCTTTCATCTCGATGTTCTATAAATACCAAAGGCATCCTTCAGAAAAGGGGTTCACAAGTTCAGCAAGTTCGGATACTTAGAGAGTTTCCTACATAAGTTTTATTCGCTTGTTCTTAGATTTTCTTTTATTTTAAGGCGAAACCGAGAGAAGGAGATTGTGCTGATATATCGTTTCGGTGAGCTCAGGAGAGTGCCAGAAGCATCAAGATCAGAGAGAGGCCAGCTCCTGCGGAAGCAAGAATATCTTTTGTACCGAATAAAGTTTCTAGTGTAAAACCCTTGGGAAGCAAGGGATTGCTACCAGGCTCTCTACCTTTATCTTCCATTGTTATTTTGTATTCAAACTCATATATAAAAATGGAATTTACTTCTCTATATCTGTTCACTCTCTGTTTATCATGCATGAGTAGCTAAATCTGTCGAATGGGTTGAGAAGTACTTAGCTAGCTTAACTGAGGATATTCATTCTTTGCGATTATCTTGTATTATGTATGCTTCATTCATCCATTAGAGATACTCGGGAGGGTAGTCTAAGGACAGGATCTAGGCTTGAAAAAGTCAGGTTAGAATCTAGGCTCGGGAGAGTCAGATTAGAATGCATAATCAAGAGATAGAAGCTTAGGAATAAGCACTGTTTGCCATTAACGCATTGCATGCATCCTTGAGGTAGGATATGATTGTGTGCTGTCACCTTGTCTTTGTGTGCATCTTGCATCATCGCATAGGAAAAGAGTAAAGACTTAGGAATAAGCTCTATGGACACTTTTGCATCCAACACATGCGTCCTAAACTTAGGAGTATCACATTTACATTGGAAGATAATTTGCTGTGCATGAGTGTAGCATGATCGCATAGTCTGACGCATTCCCAGGAAATGCTAGCTAAAGACCTTCTCAACCCGTTCCGCCGCATACTCAGTGCATCTATCACATAATAAAACTTTTCTCAAATCCGCCGCATTTAGTTATTTTATTACTGCAAGCAACAACACCAAACAACTATTTGAGTTACCAGTTACCTCAAAGTCTCCCTGAAAATTTCCACCGCAAACTGTTTTCTCAAGTCCCTGAGTTCGACCTTGGACTTACCAGGAAACTCAGTGGCACACTTGGATTCCATTGAGAAAACTTGATTGTTCACCGCATTTTCATCACTACATTTCATTCCACATTTTCATCGCATAAAATAATGCATCAGCGCCACATCGTTCAAGCCCCGGAATCAGCCCTTAAGGGAGCCATCTATCTATTTACTCATGCCTCGAGGAAGGAGTGAATTTCATCTTGTGTAGCTGAGTTCCCAGCTTCCAAATCAGATAAATCCTCAAAATGGTAGGTTTGAATCGGCGACCTGGCCACTCGCACCCATACAAATCGAAGGACTGTCCTCAATGGCAAGAGTTCTCAACTCACTTAAGATTGAGGTCATGTTACCTATGGTTATCCTAGTGAAGTGAAGTCTCTATCATGAACGGTGTTATATAACGAGATGTTAACACTTTGTGGTCAGGTCTTATAAAAACTCGTTGTATAGGATGCCCCCGCTCGCATGTCCCCAACACGAATGATCAGGATCAGACCATTTGTGACAAGTCAAAACACTTTGACCATTCCACAAAGTGGGCCGCGTCCATAGCGTTACCAGGATAAGGTTTCCCTCCTTTATCCATTTACTACAGACCATTTTGGTTATCACTTAAGACATGATCCACTTGTATGTCACCACATACATGCTTGAGTCACATACAGATAACCAGGGATTTTATGTTTATTGGTTTGTGGTAACGCAAATAAAATAATTAACTGAGCAAAACAACAAGATGTGAAGTAAATATCATATATTAACAATACAAGTGTTCGTACATACTGTTTACTAGCTCTAGGACACGAGACTTTAAGGCATCAACCCCAACAATCTCCCACTTGTCCTAAAGCGAAGTGGGGTGTACAAAAAACTTAGTACAAAACAACAAACTAGGGCATAAAAGCCCAGTACAATAAAATCTCCCACTTTCCCTAGTCAAGCCGCAGGCAATCCTGTAGACCCATGCTCCGTAGGTGACACTTAAACACTTTAGCCGTGAGAGCCTTCGTAAACGAGTCAGCAACATTGTGCTCTGAAGCGATCTGCGTGACGATCACGTCCCCTCGATGCACTATCTCGCGGATTAGATGATACTTCCGCTCTATGTGTTTTCCACGCCTGTGACTCCTTGGCTCCTTGAAGTTTGCCACTGCCCCACTATTATCACAATAGAGGGCAATGGGCCTCGACATATCTAGAACAACTTCAAAGTCTGTCAAGAACTTCTTGAGCCAGACGGCCTTCTTAGCAGCTTCGCAAGCCACTACGTACTCCGCCTCCATAGTGAAGTCGGCGATGCATAACTACTTAGTATTTCGCCACACTACAGCTCCTTCATTAAGAGTAAAGACTGACCCTGAAGTGGACTTGTGAGAGTACTTATCAGTCTGAAAGACAGAATCCGTGTATCCTGTAAGGATCAAATTCCTCGAACCATACACAAGTATGTAGTCCTTCGTTCTTCGAAGATACTTGAGGATGTTCTTCACTACAGTCTAGTGACCCTAGCCTGGGTTAGACTGATACCTACTGACTATGCCCACAATGTAGCAGATGTCTGGACGAGTATAGAGCATCGCGTACATCAAACTGCCAACGGTAGAGGCATATGGGACCCGTCTCATCTCCTCAACCTCTTGAGGCTTCTTAGGACACATTTCCTTAGACAAAGTGACTTCATGCCTGAACGACAGTAGGCCCCTCTTGGAGTCCTGCATTGAGTACTTGTGCAACATCTTGTCAATGTACGATGCCTGAGATAATGCTAGCACTTTATTCTTACGATCCCAAAAGATCTGTATACCTAGAACAAACTGAGCCTCTCCCAAATCTTTCATTAGGAATTGGGTCGCTAGCCAGTTCTTAACTGCAGTCAGTAGACCTACATCATTCCCAATAAGTAGGATATCGTCTACATACAACACTAAAAAGACTACTGAATCGTTGATGATCTTTTTGTAGACACAAGGTTCATCAACGTTTTGGTCAAAGCCATACGACTTGATCGCAACATCAAACCATATGTTCTAAGATCGAGATGCCTGTTTTAGTCCATAAATGGACTGATTCAGTTTGCAAACTTTTTGCTCTTGATCTTGGGCTATGAATCCCTCGGGCTACACCATATAAATGGTCTCCTCAAGATTGTCATTCAGAAAGGACGTCTTGATGTCCATTTGCCAGATCTCATAATTATAATAAGCTGCAATAGACAGGACGATATAAATCGACTTTAACATGGCAACAGGCGAGAAAGTCTCCTCATAGTCAACTTCCTCTACCTGGGTATAACCCCTTTGCCACAAGTCAAGCCTTGAAGGTCTGTACCTTCCCATCAACACCCCGTTTGGGCTTGTAGATCCATTTACAACCTATAGGGCAAACCCCATCAGACTGATGTACAAAATCCCATACTGAGTTGAAGTATATTGACTCCATCTCGAGATCTATGGCCTTGACCCATTCATCCCGGTCAACATCCTCCATTGCCTTCTCATAAGACAACGGATCCTCAACGTCGTCATCTGCTACCATAACAAAGATTTCCGTGAAACCCAAATAGCGAACGAGTGGGTTCGCAACCCTCACANAGGCGAGAAAGTCTCCTCATAGTCAACTTCCTCTACCTGGGTATAACCCCTTTGCCACAAGTCAAGCCTTGAAGGTTTGCACCTTCCCATCAACACCCCGTTTGGGCTTGTAGATCCATTAAAAACCATAAGTCTTACTGCTACCATAACAAAGATTTCCGTGAAACCCAAATAGCGAACGAGTGGGTTCGCAACCCTCACATTACGTCGAGGTTCCCTCAACTCTTGAGGTGGAACTGACCTACTGGATGAACTCCCATCAACAACCCTTGTTGATCTAGCAGGCTCTTCAACAACTCTTGTTGAAGTTTCAGTACTTTAATTGGAAAGCTCACGCAACACGACTTTGCTTTGTAGACTGTGCTCCCTTATATGGTCCTCCTCCAGAAAAGTAGCATTTGTTGAAACAAACACCCTATTTTCCGTCTGATCATAAAAATAACCCCCTCATGTCCTTTGGGGTAGCCTACAAAGAGGCATAACCTCGATCGAGGTTCTAACTTCTTGGGATTAACCTCAAGCACATGTGCAGGGCAACCCCAAATGCGGAAATGACGTAAACTAGCTTTACGCCCGTTCCACAACTCCAAAGGTGTTCTGGCAACACTCTTGGAGGGAACACAGTTAAGTATGTACGCTGTAGTCTCCACTGAGAAACCCCAAAACAAGTCTGGTAAGGAAGCGTAACTCATAATTGAGCAAACCATGTCTAACAAGGTCATATTTCTCCTTTCTGCTACACTATTCTGCTGAGGTGTACCTGGTGCTGAGAGTTGAGAAACGATTCCATGTTCTATCAAATAGTCCTAGAATGCGGAGTCCAAAAACTCTCCACACCGATCCGATCGAAGTGTTTTAATCCATCTATCTAATGCATTTTCAACTTCAGCCTTGAACTCATTAAACTTTTCAAAGGCTTCAGACTTCCGTTGCATAAGATAAACATACCCGTACCTGGAGTAATCATCAGTAAAACTGATAAAATACTCATAGCCACCTCGGATTCGTACATTCAGAGGACCACAAAGGTCAGAATTTACTAACTCAAGAGGCTCCTTGGCTCTAGAACCTTTTCCAGTAAAAGGTCGTTTGGTCATCTTACCCTCAAGGCAAGATTCGCACACCCGTAAAGAATTTTCTTCTAACTTACTTGGAAGTCCATTCTTCACCAATCTCTCAATCCTATTGAGATTGATGTGCCCTAAACGTAGATGTCAAAATTGGAAATTTTCTTTTGGAGAAATTTGTCGACGTTTTGATTGAGTTACGGAACTTCTGAACATTTCAGTATTATGGAGGGAATTAATGGCTAACAGCCTTAGCACATATAAATTCGATTCTAGATTGTCTGTGAAAATAAAAACACCATCTTTATGAATAAATACTTTATTCAAATTAAAAGAAACAATGTATTTACAGTGCAATAAACATTTTACAAAAATTAAGTTCCTTTTTAGTTTAGGAACAATATATACATCATTTAAAATAAGAAACCTATTATGTAAAGCTAACTGGAGTCCTCCCACTGCCACAACTGAGACGACGTGCCTGGTGCCTACACGCATCGTCATCTCAGAAGCCTCCAACTGTCGCCAAGATCTAATCCCCTAAAAGAAGAACAAACATGGTTAGTAGCGCCTGAATCAATTATCCAGGCAGAATCATCATTCTCTGCTATACAAGTTTCAAGCACTAGTAAATCATATTTACCTTTATCCGCCTTGGCCTTAGCCTTGGCTGCTTTCTTCTCCTTCAGATACTGAGGACAGTTCCTCTTCCAGTGTCCATCTTGGTTGCAATGGAAACACTTTCTCTTAGCAACTGGTGGACGCCTCCTCGGGGCTACAGGCGGTGGGTTAGCAGGTGCCTTCCCTTTTCCCTTACCACCTTTATTCTTCTTCCCCTTTGCAGAGTTAGAAATAGAAGGTGCAAACTTCGTTCCTGAGGTCGAACGTCCTAGAGGATGAAGCAACATTTGCCCCACCCTTTTACCTCTCCTTACTTTTCAGTAAAGATTGGTATGTCTGCAACTCGTTGAGGAGAGTTGTAAGGTTATACTTCACTTTGTTAAGAATCACATTGCTAACAAAAGTGCAGGAAGCTCTCTGGCAAAGATTGCAAGATTATGCTAACCTGGCTGCCCTCATCGATGGTAGACCCATTCAACTCCGCCACATTGAACTGGACCATCATGTTTAGCACATGTTCACGAACAAAGGTGCCTTCTTGCATTTTGGAGTTGAATATGTATTTAAGATCCTCATGCATAAGTTGTTCAGACGGTTGTCCAAACATCCCCTGTAAGGACTTCATGATCTCACGGGCTGAGACCATAGACTCATGTTTCTTGGCCAAGATGTTAGAAAGACTTGCCAAGATGTAGGCTCAGGCCTTCTCATTCGCCCTTGTCCATCGTTCGTATGCCTTCCGAACATTTCGAGCGACATTTGGAGCTGGAATAGGTGGACAACTTCCGTGAGAGCGAATATGAGATCTTCGATGATTAGGATCGTCATGATCATGTGTTTCCATGATGAAAAATTATCGCCAGTTAATTTTTCGGCACTTAACAACGATAAGGTGGTTGTAGCCATTTGAAAAAGTTGCTGAAAATACGAACCAAACTTTATTAGATTTTGATAAACCACTTTTAAACCAATTAGTTTTGCAAAATAGTTCCAAGTACCCTAAGTTATCGACTTCTATTTTGCAATAATGCCCCAGTGAGTCAGGACAAACGCCACTGGTGGGGTGATCAGTTGCCCCTTCACTAAGATGAGACATTCTCAACCATTAGACAGAACCAACTCTTGGAACTAAACCTAACAGTCACCATTTTTTGGTCCAGAATCGTTAACCTTTAACTATTCTGTGTAAGTGTAACCCCTGATTTTCGATGCCAAAGTCCTGCCCTAATGCGCTTACCATAGGGAAAAGACAGATTAGGACAAGAGACTATGTTACCTTATCCTCTTACAGGAGATCAAATAAAGAAACGCGCAAATTTTCCATCCTTTAGGGGGACACTCCCAGGGTGCCTCAAGGCGAGCGCAGTAACTTTATTCAACCTAACGAGGGAGACCGAGGGATATGCTATCGCACTTCCCGTTCCCACTTACTATGAACATTCTCTCCATCCACCTTGATTTGACCTACCCAAACACCATCCGTTGAGGGGACACGCCAAAGGTGCCGCGAGGACGAGGATAGATCTCACGGTGTGGACTATTTAAAAGAAATGTGAAAGGTTTAAGTGAAGCATCTTATGTCCCAAGTACCTCCCACTGAATGTTCTACCTAGGGATTCATTAACCTAGACAATCCGACTACTGGATTTTAGTCTAAGTTGTCTTTTTAAACTCTGCTCATAAACAACGTTTGTTTATGAAATATAAACAAGTTCAATTAGTCAAATTTAAACACTTTAATGGACTGTCCTTAACTTGCATGTATGCATCAAATCTATCTAATCACCTTTCCAGGTAAGTTCGCTAGGTAGGGATGTTACGTTTCCGTCAACATTTAAATACTCCCAGCCTAGACAAAACCTGTCTAAGACAAAAGGTCCCTTATAGATAGATTTGTTACACTTTAACCTTTTATTAGCCAATTTAATCCTATTAAACTGATTAAAAAATTAAAAGCCTTAGGGTTGCTAATCATATTAGAACCGTGATCTTGGTCTATGTGATCCAATGTTTAAACCATTTTAAAACCATGAATTAAACCTAAAGTGAGCATGCATGCCTTTCTTATTTCTTTTAGTTCTAATTTCTCAATCTCTTAAAAGAAACAACCCAAAACATTGTGGCACAACAAGGTGTTATAACATTTATAAAGTAACCTATGTGTCATGCTTCATGCAATGTCCGGTCATTACTATATATAACTTTTATATAACACGTAACAACCAAGCAAACATGCTATCATTCACCCTTATACTATAACAATTATAATATAAAGATGATACATGTCAATACTTTTTATGCATGCATAAATATAACTCTTATATTATATGATGCATCAACATGCTCTTACATAATTAAAATCATGCTTCTCTAAATTATAACAATTACAATAAGAGATGATGCATGATATGCATAACCTAAGGTGGGATTACTATATGTGCATACCATATGACATATAAAACATACATCGCATGTAATGAAATAAAAAAGATTAATGGACCGGGATGAGCCTTTTAACCAAAAAAAAGAATAAAAAACCCTATCTATTACATTTTTCATCGAGCAAACCGGTTCACAGGCGAACCGGGTCTTGAACCACCAGGAGGTCTTCATCGTGTAGCAAACTCAAGCAGGTAGACAATCGTTCAGTGCGCACTAGACGATAGGAACATAAGATAACGATCGCATAGACGACGACGAGGCTGCGAAGCCTGACCGTCCATGTGATCGTGTAGTGCGACGATAAATAAACGATTTACCTTGCGTTACTAAGTGATCATTTAGTCAGTTACTAAGTGATGAAGCTTGCTGACCTAAACGATAATCTAGCATGCTTTAAACGATACGCAAGCGTCTCATCGTCTAACCGATGCGTGCAACTTGGTAAACGATTTACCTTGCGATGCTAAGCAATCGTTTAGTCAGTTTTTAAGCGATGAATCTTTCTGACCTAAACGATCGTCTAGCGCGCGCATTAAACGATACTTAGTGATCGCGTGCCCGATCGTCAACCCGATACGACCAACTCTTGATCGTATACCCCATCATTTAACCGATGTGTTCAACCGCGATCGCATACTCCTTTATTTTCACGATGCGATGGACAACAATCGTGTAGAACTTCTTCTGCACGTTGCGATCAACCCTAGATCGCTTCCTTCTTTGAAGAGCCGTAACCTTTGCCCAGAACTTCGACGAACAACTCAAGACTTCAAACACTTTGAATACAGACTCGATTACGATTATTTGTGCCCAAAAACACAGGGGCCTTTACAAACAACCGCAAATGTAAAAGGAATTAAACAAACTGAGGCAAATCATCCCGAAAACATCCATTAATCTGACACATCCACATCAGATTTAACATTTAAAAGAACGTAGAAATGCACCCACCATGAATGTATACGTTATTTCGTTGCAACAGATGAAATCGGAGTATCAGAAACCTGGCTCTGATGTCAATTGAAGAATCTCATACCGAGCGTTCCATGAGCGGGTTCAGATCGCTACGATTTCATAGTGACCGAAACACAAAAGATATACATTTACACTAACAGTTATGCATATAAACCTAATTATCGGCATGCTCAGAACACAATAATTAACAAGGAAAGGGTTCATACCAGATGAAGACACTCTTCGAACGTCTGAACCCTAACCAGCGGAAACCCTCCAATAGATCCACCAGCACCCAGGTATATTTTCACTGCAACAGCACGATCAGAACGTACACGAACACTGCAGCGGGGACGACACCACCACTAGTGAAGCCCGGGTATCGTCGGCATGAAAACCCAAAGAGTGGGCTTTGGTGAGTTTGGTAGAGGATAGAGGACAACGCGTCGTGTAGACGATAAGCAAGTGGGAGATGAAACTGTGCTATCGTATAGCGAAAATGTTTATCGTATAGAAGAGCTACACGATCATGTATAAAAGGGTGAATGATCGTTTAGGAAAAACGTATACGATCATTTTGAGAAAACGTGAGGTAGACGATCGTTTAGAAGGACGAGCTTCTATCGTATAGGCTCTCGCATCGCTTTCACGAATTCTTTTGGGCGCGGACGAAATTATGAATGCACGATTATGAAAAATGAAAACGATTTTCATTTTTCCCGCCAGTTACCATAACCAATGTAGCCCACTTCCCACATCCGAACGTGGACAAATTAGTTAATTATCATATAATTAATTAATTAACTAATTAATAAATATAATCATATATAATTGAACTTCCTCTTGTCAATTTGAACATTTCAAATTAACCCAAACACTGGTTATCGACTTTATCCAAGCTACCCAGGTGACTTAATGGACCTGTGGCTCGAAGCTCTAACGGTACGTGAATAGCTAACTAAACTCTTTAGCCACGAGATCCACCATCCATTAACTGTTAGTGATTCCACTAAAGACCAACAACTGAACTCTTCTTACCAAAAAAATATATTTTTGTGTCCATCGGATATAACCAATCATGAGTACGATGACCCTTCACAGATGCTCGTAAGTACAACTTGGCCAATTTACCGTTTTGCCCCTGTAGTTACATCTCACTCCTTAAGTACCACTGATTTCTCTAATGACTAATACAACTTAGTCCAACTATGTGTGAACACCTCTCGGGCCAAGAGAAGGTGTGTGGTGCCACATCGTTCAAGCCCTGGAATCAACCCTTAAGAGAGCCATCTATCTCTTTGCCCCTGCCTCGGGGAAGAAGTGAATTCCATATTGTGTAGCTGAGTTCCCAGCTCCCAAATCAGACGAATCCCCAAAATGGTAGGTTTTAATCGGCGACCTGGTCACTCGCACCCATACAAATCAATGGACCGCCCTCAATGGCAGGAGTTCTTAACTCACTCAAGATTGAAGTCATGTTACCTATGGTCATTCTAGTGAAGTGAAGTCTCTGTCATGAACAATGTTATATAACGAGACATTAACGCTTCGTGGTCAGGTCTTATACAAACTCTTTGTATTGTATCGGACACCCCTGCTCGCATGTCCCCAACACGAATGATCAGGATCAGACCATCTGTGACAAGTCACAACACTTGTGACCATTCCACAAAGTAGGTCGCGTCTGTAGCATTACCAAGATAAGGTTTCCCTTCTTTATCCATTTACTACAGAACATTTTAGTTATCACTCAAGACATGATCCACTTGTATGTCACCACATACATGCTTGAGTCACATACAGATAACCATGGATTTTATGTTTATTGGTTTGTGGTAAAACAAATAAAATAATTAACCGAGCAAAACAACAAGATGTGAAGTAAATATCATATATTAATAACTCAAGTGTTCGTACATATTGTTTACAAACTACAGGACACGAGACTTTAGGGCATCAACCCCAACAGAAAAAAGGGTGAGTATAAAAATATTCTGTAAGTGACCCAGTACTTCGTCCACTAGGTGATATTATTAGCTTTCCTATCGAGACACAAGTGTACATCGCGTACCATAGGCATAAGCATAGGCAGAGGTATAAGGGCGAATCCTAAGCATACTTTCATAGGTAGTGGTCCCCGAGGAGTCATAATCATAAGATAGGTAGTGATTCTGTAGGGATGCCAAAAAATGAACATAAGAAATGAACTCGAAGGTCCAAAAAAATGACAAGTATATAGTTGGATAGGAGCGCTAACAATCACCATCAGTCCAACATGCAACATACAACATCCAAATTTTTGTATCAAACAATAAACATGATATTGCAAACTTAGTTAATAACTATAGGTCTCCACAATGCCCTCAATAATCCATTCGTTAGTCCATCATAGCAAATCATTTCATCACAGTACAAGCATGTATTCACCTAACTCACAATCTTAACATCAACTTAAGATTTGAGGGCAAACCAGTAGTAAATCTATTATCTCAAATTTAAGCAAATCAAACTCTTCTTTATCTTTGACTAAAATTCTTGGATTCTCCCCTAAACAATAATTGAAACTAACTTAGATCTTTAGAGCTTAAACCAATCATAAAATTCACCCCAAATAGTCCTCATTACTTACTAAACGAGTGGCTTGCTTCCAAATATGCTTCCAACTTAGCAGGGAGGAACCAACCTACACATAAATCCAAAATTAAGAATTTAAAATCCACTTTCCAGCACTAGAATTATTCCAAAAAGTTCCAAAGTCTAAACACTCACCAAAACCTAAGCCAAAATCACCAAAATGAACTCTAATACCTACTAGATAGTCTCTTAATCTCTTCCAAAAGCTCCAAATTGACCTCCAAACACCGAAAACAACAATATTTAGCCTGAAAACTTATTGGGCATTAAAAAATCAAATAAGAACAAACCCAAAATGCCCAAAAGCTTACCAACAACGACAAAATTCAACGAACTCTAGCGAGCAAAGGAGGCTATCGACGAAGCTTATAGCACGCGCGGATCGACGACAGTTAAACGACGTGGAACTACGATGAATGGCTAGACGTTGGGTTTGGCGCAGCGAAAACGAACGATGCAAATCGAAAACCCATCGATAATGTACAGAGTATGCGCAAACGGAGACCCACCGATGACGACAGTTGGTCTGAAACAGAGAATGAATGAGGGACTGTTGAACCCACGTGTGAAGAAGAAGACGTGATAGTTGATTTTATTTTTTACTTTTTGCATGCTTCCTTGGCGACTTAGATAACCCATATATATTATTTCATTTCCTTCTCAAAACCCTAATTCCCAATATATATATAAATACATAACTTTTTCCTTTTCCTTTATATATATATATTCCTTTTCTTTTCTTAAAAAAATTAAATCCACAAGCAATAAATCCCAAATAAAATTAAAACCTCTAAATCCCCTAAATTCATAAACCTTTTATCAATTAATCCCAAAATTATTAAATCTTCTCCAATATTTCAAAACCGAAATATAAATTTTAAATCTTAAACACTTATTTTTAATGGAATAATCTCGATCTCAATAATTTAAATTTAGCCCCAACACTCAAAATAACACTCAAATAATCAAGACAACTAAATAAAAAAAATTATCTGAAAGTTTAGGATGTTACAAAAATTAATATAATGTCTATAGATATATTATATTATAGAGTGGAGATCAGCGAGAAAGCTGGAGAGATCGAGAGTGGAGACCAGCGAGAAAGCTGGAGAGAGCGAGAGTGGAGACCAGCAAGAAAGCTGGAGAAAGCGAGAGTGGAGAGAAAAGTTGGAGAGAAACTGGGAGAGAGCGAGATTGGAGAGAAAATGGGAGAGAAAGTTGGAGAGAGCGACACTGCCGAGAGCGGAAAGAGCGAGAGCGCCTATGCGTTAGCCTTGCTTTGTCCGATTCGAATGTCACGCCCACACCTCGCCTACGCATTGAACGGCCGAGCAAGCTTCTAGGCGATGTATTTGGACGCGTTGGGGTGGATTATGCGTGTAAAAACCCTAATTTGAATACAAACAAAGCTTGAAGACGTAAGGGCAAACGTCAATTAAAATCTAGGTGTCCGACTAAGAGAAATTCTTAAACCCTAAGAAACTGTGTTGGATGCGTTTGGGAAGAACACATTGAACCAAGGTGAAGTCAGCTTACGTTGATAAAGGGAGGATTAAACATTTGGCCATGCAGCCAACACGAGCAATTTGAATGCCTATAAATAGGGAGTTGGGATTTCATTTTCAAATCACACAAAAATCATAAATTTCGTAGAGAAAGTAAAGGGCAGTGAGGGTTTAGATTAATGTGTCAAATTTGGATGAGGAGATCTTCCAATCTACTCGTGTTTTTGGAGTGATTTTAAAGCTATCTAAAAGTTCTTGAAGTCTAGTTTTCAGAGTAGTGCTGCCGTAGGAAAAGTCTAAAAGGAACTGGGCTGGAGGTTGAGAATAAGGCAGAAGGGTCAGACTGTCGAATCAGTCTGGGCCAGTCTTTAATATTTTGAGATTCCGGCCAAACCACGAGGAATTACTAGCTCAAAGTTTACGGTAAGATTCCTGAAACAATTTAGAATAAGTTTGTAGAAGGAAGTATTTCAAAATAAGGTTCAGAACTATGAGTAATCTAAGTTGAAATTTGAATCTGGATTCTAGGGGTGAAAAGGAGCCCGAGGAGCTACTAGAGTGAAAAGCTCCTAAGAAATCGAGGTGAGTGGCTAAAATGTTTTCGAACTAAAATGTTTTTAAACTGTTTTGATTACAAATGTTGTACAGAAAGTATGTTTGTGAAAATATTCTCATGCCTACTAGTTTTATAAAGTGGTTTCCAAGCAAGATCTGAATTGTGTTGTGAACGCATGTCTATCGTTGAAAAACTATTTACATATGTTGACTTTATGCAGCATGCATTACCATCTTTAAAGCCATGTTGTATATGTATTATACTGTACATGTTTTACAGAGAAAAGTTGTTTATAAATAGTTTTGGTGAAATGTGATGCCGAAGTACAAGGAGAAAGCATCCACCCAACTAGATACTGAAGTACAAGGAGAAGGTATCTATTGGTACTAAAGTACGTTTGAGGAGGTACCAAGCCAACGAGATACTAAAGTACGTTGGAGAAGGTATCCTAGTAGCTCGATACTGAAGTACAAGGAGAAGGTATCTGAGCAGTAGTACCTAATGTGGCCACAGGTGAATAAAGTCAGAGATTGAGCAAAAGGGTTCTCTCTAGACTAGTAGTTGGTGTTGGGATTATTTTACCAGTTATACAGTACTTTGATTTGAGAAATGATTTTACTATTTTATGTTTAAAACAGCTTTATATAATTTACGCTTGGCAAATATTTATGCTGCAAAAGTTTATATTTCAGATAAAACTATTTTATGAAATTATACAGAAGAATTTACTATGTTTTCTCGGTCACTCACTGGGCGTAAGCTCACCCCGTTTTCAAATGTTTTTGTCCCCCCCCCTCCCCCCACAAGTAGCAGTCAAATCTTCTGAAGACAGCTCAGTATCTGCTCTGCCACTAAAGGACCAAAAGACTTGTAACCATTTGCTAGGTGGTTACTGTTAATATTGTACACATGTTACTATTGTTCATATCGGGACTAGGGTTTGTGGGTTTTGGGACTTGTAAATCTAATGTTGTAAATACTCTAAACATATTAAGTTTTTAAGTTAATAAATTATGGGCCTATAGCCGTCTCATTGCATATAATTTGTATTTGGTATCAGAGTTATTCTACAAGAGTTTTTAGGCAGTAAGTGTCAGCCTAAGGGTTGATAACTGCTGCAGTCACGCCCTTCTCTAGGCTAAGAGGGTGATCTGGGGCGGTGTGTGACAATTTGGTATCAGAGCATAAGTTTTTGGGACAATTGAGGAATTAGTTGATACCAACTTGATATTAAAGGATGGGTTATACGTAAGTTTGGGAAAGATTTAAGCTAGCTTAGTATTAAAACATAAGACTTTGGGTGAAAGAGAGAGTTCATGCATTAGATTAAAGTCCCATAAATAAGTCCCTAACATGTGTACTTAATAACTAGGCAAAGATGCTGAGGAAAAGAGGCAGACCAAGCAAGCAGACCGAGAAGAGGAATATTGACCCTACCAGTGGAGGTCCTGAGGTCTCGTCAGACTCAGATCCGAAGGGGAAAAGAGTTAGAGACTTAGTAGAACAAGAGGCAACTTCTGAAAACGAGTCTAGTACACAAAAGGTAGATGTAGAACCCCAGATGGAGGATCGAGTATCCGATAGAATCACTTAAAGATTAGCGGCGAGTGTAGGATCGATTCAAAACGATCTAGAAAAGAAGTTTAGCGTCGAGAGGCTAAAAGCTTTAGAAGCCACGACGTTCGATGGAACCACAGATCCATTAGATGCTGAGATCTGGTTGGATTTGATTGAGAAGTGTTTTAAAGTTATGAGATGCCCTGAGGACCGTAAGGTCGAGTTAATGACATTCTTGTTGCAAAAAAAGGCTGAGCAGTGGTGGAAAGTGATAGAGGCTAGAAGGAGTAGTTCAGAAACTATGACTTGGTCTGAGTTTAGACAAGTATTTGAGGATAAATACTACCCTAGTTCTTTTAGAGATGTGAAGAGGGAGGAATTCCTTAGGCTAACTCAAAAAGTGATGACGGTTGCTGAGTATGAGCAAAAATTTACTGAGTTATCTCAGTATGCCTTTCCGATCATCGCGGAAGAGAAAGAGAGGTTTAGGAGATTTGAGAGTGGCCTAAGAAGAAAAATATGTACATCTGTTACCACTACATCTAATTGGGTGAATTTCACTCAGCTAGTTGAGACCGCTATCCGAGTAGAGCGAAGTGTAGCGAAGAAGGATGAACTTTAACCAAGAGAAGGATAGTTTAGAGTGCCTGGAGAAACAAGAAGTAAAAAATTTAGATCCTCTTTCTCTGGACAGTCGGGGATAAGGAGTTTCGGGGGCATGAGCCAACAAAGTTTGAGTCGAAAGAAGTCCAGACCTGTAGCTAAACAAAGTGGTTGATCAGTATTAGGTCGTGCTAGTGAGTCGATGGCTAGTACAGGGAGGAAACCGCTGTGTGTAAAGTGTGGTGAACCTCATACAGGGGTATGCTATGGTAATAGGAATGTGTGTTTCCAGTGCGGACAAGCTGGGCGTTTCAAAAGAGATTGTCCTCAGCTAGGTCATGGAGCACAGAATGAGCAAAGAGGAATTACCCAGATTGTAAACCAACCTAGAACGACCGGAACTAGAGGTGAGGGATCCGGTGTAGCTAAGCAGAAAGGGGTAGTTGGAGGACCCCAATAGCAACCGTACCAGCATCAGGGTAGAATGTACGCTATGAAACACCAGGAAGCGGAAGAAGCTCCAGATGTCGTAACTAGTACGATAACTTTATGTAATCAATCCGCTTATGCATTATTTGATCCTGGTGCTACACACTCATTCATATCTAATATGTATGCATTACATATAGATAAAATACCTGAACGTATGGATGAGGAATTATTTATCTCTACGCCTGTAGGAGATACTCTAGTAGTATATGAGTATTATAGGAATTGTGAAGTAATTCTTGGAGACCAAAGTTTTTGGGTCGACTTGATTCCATTAGAATTACTAGAATTTGATGTTATCTTAGGTATGGATTTCCTAAGTAAACACTATTCCACTATGGATTGCTTTAGAAGAGAAATAGTGTTTAGAAAACCCGGTGAAAAAGAAATAACT